>NW_028258325.1:11763181-12066212 GCF_053883595.1 Heterocephalus glaber | reverse complement strand
GCAATAGGTGGGATCTTGCTGAGATGCCCTCAAGGTATCTTTTTTCTTGTTTCTGTACAAAGTAGTTGGTTTCATTTTAGTTGAGCTAATCTCTTTAGCAGATGTATCTCCTTTGGACTCAACATTATACACAGTTACTTCCAGACCAAAATTTAAATTTTTCAAATTTTTTTCTGCTTTGCATTTTTTGCCCCTGATCATCACTAGAAATCTGGCTAAAAGCAGCCAGCAGTACCAATCCCACAGCCTGAATTTTAGGATGTCATAAAATTTCCTCTACAAGGTTTATCTATTGCCCCTAATCTCAGTCTCCCAGACAGTCTCAGTGCCTGTGCAAATACTGACAAATTTTCCTCCAGAGTGTAAAGTACATGGTCTCTGCCAATGAAGTCTTTGTTCCTAACTGAAATCCCCAGAGCCTGGACTTTACTGCCTTCATTCCCATCTGCATTCTGGTCTTTTTCTGACCTCTGACAGAATCCATCCAGCAAGCTCTGCTTACAACGTTCTAAGGCTTCTGTAGTGCACCTCTCCAAACCTTTCCAACCATCTTGTTTCCTCTCAAAATACATCATTTTACTTTCAACCTTGCTTTCTCTTTGGCACATCTGAATTGCCAGCATCATTACTGTTGTACTTTGGGGTCATTATTAAGTAAAATTAAGGGTTACACAAACACAAGGACTGTGATAGTCCATTATTTAAGGTGATAACAGAGATGGCTACTATGTGTCTAATGGGCAGGTAGCAGATACAATGTGGATACTCTGGCTGAAGGATGACTCATGACCTTGGCAGGGTGGAGTAGGATAGTGCATGATTTCATCATGCTACTTAGAATGTTGCACAATCTAAAATTTATGAATCATTTATTACTGGAATTTTCTGTTTAATATGCTTAGACTGCAGTTGACTGAAACTGTGGACTGAAACTGTGGAATAGTTAGGGGAGGCTACTGTGTTTTTATAGGCACTGTCAATTCATCTAAATTCGTTGTGTATGAGCTTTCATATGCATTGCTTTGCCTATTCAATAAGTCCCAAGAGAGTGCTGTTAGAATTGTTGTATACTATTAATTGACAACATATATTCTAGAAGCCTTTTTTTGTTTCACAAACCCAATCATTGAAAACCCTGCTCAACACTTGTTGACACAGAAAAAATCTACCTTTAATTTGGGTAAATGCTAACTTGCTATACAAAGACATCCTAAAATGCCATGGCTTCAGGAAATGGAATTGCACTCTCAAGTAAATTACTGTGGAAGAAATGGAGCCTGGTTTACTGGGTCAGTCTCATTTGGCCACTCATGGACCAAGGCTCCCTTCTTTCATCCTGTTTTCTCTCACTCTCTGCCATTCTTTAGGTTCTTGTCCTCTGTGTCACCCCTCTGTGTTGCAGCTGATATGAAGGGAACTACAGAATCTCCAGGGCACATGTCTTGGAATGATGCAGAAGTTCCACATGTCATTGGCATTCTCATCCCTTTGGTCATAGCTGGAAGAGGACCTGGAAAATGTAGCCACAACCTAGCTTTACCCCAGGTTTTCTCTATTCCTGAGGAAGAGAGGAATGAATGCTGATGAAAAATTGTAGTGTTGGTGTGAAGACTAAACAATGAATGACTTATAAGCATATCCAGGGAATTCTGGCAAATGCCTGATCAGTCCTTTATTTCAGACTTAAAAAATAAATGTTTCAGGGCTGGAGATTTAGCTCTGTGGAACCGCACCTGCCTCGCAAGCACAAGGTCCTGAGTTTGATCCATCCCCAGTACCAAAAATAAATAAATAAATAAATAAATATTTCAAATCCTCCAGAACTCACAAGGTGGGCAAAGTTCAGATGACTTGTCCAGTCCAATGTTATATAGGAAGGTTTAGTTGTGACTCTCAGGATCTACCCCCAACTTCTTTTTGTTTTCTTCCACACAACCTCTTGCCATTTTTCATTCTGTTCCTCTTTTCTTCAAACTTCTCTTTTCCCAGGTTCTCACCTTTTGTCAGTCATTCTCTGCTCCTCCTGTTTCCACTTCTGGGAAGGGATACAGGACTGAAGGATGAGCTTCACATCTCAAGACTAGAGTTAGGGAAAAGGAAAAGAGTCTCCCCAGTGTCTGGATTCAGGACAAAGGATGTAAAAGATACCTAACCTCTTTCACTTTTGGGGATCAACACTTGCTATATATTATACTTGAAGAGGTTTTGGGTCTTTCTCTTTTATGAGTTACAAAGTGCTGTCCTCTTATACAGACAATCTTTAGAAGTACAACAGAAAAGATCATGGAAAGCAAGAGAATGATGAGAAGAACTGATGAACAACAAATGAATGAGTAAATGATTAAAAAAGTGAATTTTTTAGGGCTGGGGATTTAGCTCAGTGGTTTTGCCTCCTGCTATGCTAGCACAAGGACCCGAGTTTGATCCCCAGCACCAAAAAAAGAAAAAATCTTCAGCAAAAAAAAAAAAAAAAAAAAAAAAAAAAGTGAATTTTTTGGTTGGCCTCTGATTCTGTGTTACTCTGGGATGCAAGGCTGACATGGTTCCTGATCTTGTGGGGCTTACAGTCTGGTGGTGAAGGGAGCTGCTAAATCAGCCTTTCTAAGGAGACTGAATTTTACAAAGGTACAAGAGTCTATGAAACTTGTAATTGGGTGAGTTAGGTTGGCATGGTAAATAAAAGCTTAACTCTTAAACTGAGGTGTAGGCAAAGATTTAAACAACAAAAAATAATAAGGTAGATGAGGACTAGGTGAGTGAGTGGGACAGGGAGAAAAACATTCTAGGGGTAGAGAAAATCATGAACAGAGCCCTGTGCAGAGAAAGCGTGACCCTTAATGGAACCCAGACACGTTTACTGTGGCTGGAGAGTAGGAAAGGAAGGAGTGAGAGCAGGGTGGTGCCTGAGCTTGTAATTCTCTCCAAGGAGTTTGAACTTGATTCTGAGGGCAAGGGGAAATGATTGAAGAATTTTAAGTAGACAAGTGATATGAATAGATTTGCACTTTAAAAGAAATCCATCTGGAGTCAGAGTGGAGAATAAATTGGTAGAGGGAAGGGGAAGGGGCACAAGAGCACTGCAGTGGGTAATGGGTGTAGAGGGGAAGAGGTAAGTATTTAGATCTATCAAGATGATACATCAGAGGCTGAGAGGGACAAAGGAGGGATTCGCCCAAAGAATCTAGTTTGGGGAGAGGTGACATATACATTTGAACACATAGGCCCTCGTGCCCTAGTCTTCTCTGTCCCTTTCAATAAGAACAAGTCTTCTTGTGACAACCAGTGACAGTGGGTTGTTCCAGATTATGAGACTGAGGCTGGAAGGGTCAGATAGTTGGAGGTGGCCGAGCCAGACAGACTCAAAAAGCCCAAGTCACTCTCCCTGGCAGCAGTCTTGGGAGGCAGTCACAGTACATGTGCTGTCTCTGAGTCCACTGTGCCTGACCACCCTTGCATTGTAGAGGTCAACTCCCACAATGTATTATCTTCAGAGAGTTGGGGGTTCTTTCTCTGTTACAAACCACAGCTCTCTCTTATAGTCTTAGTCTCTGGAAATAGTAGAAGAAAAGTGATGGGAAGCTCAACCTATTCCATTTGAAACTATAGTTATTTGGATTTTGGAGAGAGTACAGGACACATGAAGAAAATTAGGATTTGAGGGGATGTAACCAGAGAGGTAAAAGGAGAGAAATATGGTCCTGAGCCCAGAGAACCAAAACCCTTTTCTGTTTCCACTGGCCTGATGATCCAACCATGTGGCAGAGTGGAAAAAACAGGATTTTGAATGCAGCAGTCCTCAATATGAAGTTTTTCAGCCATTTAGATACTCCTGAGCCTCTATTTTTTATCTATAAAATGGGGTTAACAATACTCATTTTAAGGGTTTTGGGGTAGATTAACAAAGATCATGTACGAAAAGAGCTTATTGAAGCCTGGTCAGTACTCACAGCATAGAGTTCTCTCATTTCCACAGTCAAGGAAATTCTAAGGGAAATAGAGGAAAAGAATGTCAAAAGAAGGAGAAGGAGGAGAAGGAGAAAGAGAAGGAAGAAGATACTGTTTACTATGTTACAAGTAGTTTAAGATGATGGATTCTGGTTGGGAGATTGGAAAAGACTTCTTTGGAAGGTGGCAGCTAGGCTGAGAGAATGCAAAAAATTGCATTGTATTATGTACATGTACCAAGTCCCCACAAAGAATGTAATCATTATGTAATGCAAACATGTACTAATCAAAAATAAAAACTAGAAAAATTTTAAACATTTACCATATATTTCAATCAGGCTTCCTATTTTGGTGTGTTTATTGTAAGTTTTCTAGTAAGAAATGCTACAATAGACTGAATATTTGTGTTCTTCCCTCCCCTAAATTCACATGCTGAAGCCTAAATTTCTATTATGGTGGTATGTGAATGAGAAATTCTCTAGACTTTGAATGATTTGAAGCAAGAGAGATAGGAAAAGAGAGTAGGACCAGGCTGTGAAATATTTGTCATAATTTAAAACATTTTTCTCTTGATTTAAATGGATCTATCTAAATGTTTGTCTGTTTATTCATTATATACATATAGAAAGATTCTGGACCAGACTGAAATTTTTTTGATGTTCTTCAATTAATACCATGTAGTAAGAAGGCCCCATATTTATCATTTAGCAAAACTCTGTAATTGTTGGTCAACAGATGATTCTATTTTGCCTGCCTTTAGCCTGCCTAACACACTGAACATTTAAAGACTAAAACTACCATCTCAAAAGAGTAATTTGAATTTATTGATTTCAGCCTCTATAGCCTCCTGAGTCTTTCGAATATTGTAACCTTTCTGAGGTTAGGAACTGCTACATCTGCAGTTCTGCATTCTTGAAGTCAACCAGCCAGGGACTGAAAATATTCAGGGAAAAAATTGCATCTGTACTGAACGTGTACAGACTTTTTTCTTGTTTTTTATTCCCTAAACAACCCAGAACATTTGCATAGCATTTGCATTGTATCAAATAACAAGTAATCTAGGAATGACTTAAAAGTATACGGAAGGTTGTGTGTAGGTTACATGAAAGCACTAAGGCATTTATACAATGGACTTGGGTCTCCTTGGATTTTGGGCATCCTGGACCAATTTCCTGGACACCAAAGGATGAGTGTCTCTATTTTATTTTCTCTTCTTCTCTACCATGCCAAGATTCCTTCTAGGGCTACTCACTGAGTATCTTTTCAAATGCTTCGATTGCATCTTAATTTGTTATAATATGGGCAAAATGATTAGAATCCTTAGTGAAAACAGAAGCCAGAATTAGAAACAAAAGGAAACAGATTTGGATTGAAACAAAATCTGGACAAGGTGAATATAGGATACAAGTGTAAAATCAAAATAAAGGATATGTTGTATGCTGTGTGTATTGAGAATAAAAAATTCAGGATGCAATATCTGGGGAGCAGTTACCAGTTCACGATTTCTTTTTTTTTCTTTCTTCTTTTTTTAAAAATGAAAACCCTCTTGGTTTTCATTACAGGAATTCTCCTGTTTATGTACATACACATCTCTAAAACAGTGCATGCTTTGTCCTCAAATGTCTAAAAGATAAAGATATTCATGAGATGATGAGCTGCCTCCAGCTCAGGCAGCTTAAAATTCTATAAAATCCCTATAATTTTTTTTTCACTCTGTCAAAATCTTCAACCGTGTATTAGTAATAATAGTGTGTATATATTTGTCTTCAAGTTCTTTTCCTGCACAATTAATCACATCTAGTTGACCCATGCTATATTTATTAAACATTGAATTTTAATGAAGTTTTGTTGCTTTAAATGTGCTTAAAGATTTCTATCTTAATTTTAAAAAATTTTTTATTTTTTATTCATTAAGATTTCTATTTTAATTTTGATTGTGATATGTTTATACTTAGCTTCCTATCACTTGTGTGAAGACTTCTATTTTTGTAATTTCTCCTTACGTTTATTAAAAATAAGGGAAATGTAATAAAACAGTGGATTTTGAAAAAAAAATTGGAAAGCCGAACTCTCTTTGAATATAAACTTCTGGGAACTTAGTCTACAAAAACATAAAACTGATTAAAATGAAAAGAGAGAGACCCAAGGATTTCAAAAGTACTTCTGTGCCCCTCTGAACCCTATTTAAAGATCTTGCAATGTTATATTCATATTCATGCACAAAACACTACTTTACAGTCTGAGGTGGTGCCTTCATGAGAAAAGAACAAGGGCACTGGGGATGTAGCTAGGTGGTAGAGCACTTACCTAATGTGGAGAAGGCCCTGGATCCAATCCCCATTAGAAAAGTTAAAAGAAAAAAATGTGGAAGTTACTACTATTAAATAGTTTGAAATGTTTATTTGTTGGAAAATTCCCTCCTGGGCATATACAAGTCACTTTGTGGTGTTAGTACGTGATGAATGAAAATGCAAGTTGCGTGGAAGTAGAAATTTTGGAAGTGGATGACTATCTGCATTTCACTGACATCAATCAAGTCAAACTCAGGAACTATAAAGGTAAAAAGAACTTTATTTGGGATCTTGGAAATTGTAATTTGGCATACACAGGTTCAGATAGCTCTGAGCCAGTGTAAGTTGGAGCATAGAAGAGAAAGTAGTGCTGATCTATTACAAAGTGATAGAAATTCCTTTGTAGAGGAAGAACGAAAGTTACGTGACTGATAGAAGATGAAGAAAAGAGTGTATATACTTAGTCAAAATGTTCTTAACCAAAAGTCCACTAACTCTAAGTCCACTAATTCTTTTTTTGTTTTCATTTTACTTTATTGGTGCACTTTAGGTATACAATATAATGACAGTCATCATTGGAAATTTGCACCTGTACATAATTTCTCTTGGTTCTTATTTTTCCCCCTTCCCCTGCCCTCCCTTCAACCCCTTCACCCCTCCCTGTTTACAAAGACTTCGTTTCCTGTTTTTTCATTTTCTCATATTAATTCCATTCTCCTCTTTCCTTTCCCCTACCCCTCCCACTTCCCCTCCCCCATTGCCCCTTTTCTTCCTATTTCACATTATCTATTATACATTTTAGTCTTTATTTACACTTTCAGTTTCTCACACTAGAGAAACTATTTGGTATTTACATGTGTGTCCTATTTATTTCACTTAAGACTATCGCCTCAATGTGCATCCATTTAGCAATAAATGTCTCTAATTTCTCATTTTTTATGGCTGAGTAGTACTCCATGTTATAAAAAAACCCACATTTCCTTTATCCAGTCTCCAGTTGATGGGCATTTGGGTTGTTTCCAAGTTTTAGCTATTACAAACTGTGCTACTATGAACATGGGTGCACATATATCACTGTGATATGATCTTTTAAATTCTTTGGGGAAGATATCCAACAGGGGAATATGTGGGTCAAATGGGACTTCCATTCCTAGTTCTTTGAGGTATCTCCATACCAATTTCCACAGTAGTTGCACCAGTATACACTCCCACCAGCATCCACTAACTTCTTGATAGGCTTCTTGAGTCTCTGGGCCCAATCCAATTACCTGGTCCTTCTGCTTTTCTAGGTACCCCTGGTTTAGAGAGTGGAACTGACTAAAGTTCCCATTGCCAGGCAGCAACTTGAGATGTGTATAAGTCCTGTGTCTTAGTTACTTTTCTTGTTGCTGAGACAAAACACCTGACACTCAAAGTTGAAGGAGGAAATGTTTTTTTGTCTCATAGTTGGTAGAGGTTTCAGTTTTTTAGTTGGCTGGCTCCAACGCAGGGTGGCAAGACAGAGGGGCATTGCAGAGGAGAAACAGTTCATGGCAAGTGGCAGGCAGAAGGCAGAAGACAGCAAGGCAGCAAGCAGCAAGCTACAAGCAACAAGCAGTGACCCTCTTTCTATCCCTTATATCTTTTCCAGGCTACCCACCCTTACACTAGAGGAGGAGCAGCCTTAATCCTAGCATGACACCATTAATCAATCCCAGCATCACAGTCTTGATCCCAGTGGCACACACCCTAGATCCAGCCACCTTAGAAAAGCCCTCCCTATGATCCATGAGGGTTTGGGGGACATCTAGATGCAAGCCATAACATCCAGCTTCCCTGAAGCCCTGCTTTCTGACTCCATTCCTCAAAATTCTCTGAATGTTACTTTCTTCATGATTTTCCTTTTATTTTTTTATTTTCATTTATTTATTTATTTATTTATATTTTTTGGTACCGGGGATTGAACTCAGGACCTTGCGCTTGCGAGGCAGGCGCCAGAACCACTGAGCTAAATCCCTGGCCCTTCCTTTTATTTTTATACTGGTCCAGAAATACCTAACATAGCCTCCAGACAACTCTGTCCTCTTCCTTGCTTCACCCTTTGTCCTGAGCTGCTTTAACTCACCTATTCTTGATGCTGAGATCACAGTCCTCTGCCTTTTCCTCCCTGGCTACCTAATCTCCTCCTTAGTCGTGGAACAAAGACTGTTTTCTTTTTGTTTTGTTTTTTTGAGGCTGGTTTTTGAAGCCTTTCATGTTGTGAAAGCCCATGTGATATAAGACCTCACTAACTTTTATGTTGGTATTACTGTGATGTTAGGTGTTTCCCTGTCTTTACTCTGCTCATTTAAAAAACTACTTCTTTGTTCACATTCTTCAGCTTTTTATTCAACTCACATTTGCTAAATGCTGGATACATGTAAAACATTGAGCTAAATGATGTGTGGCTCCTCCTTCTCCTCTTTCAAAAGCCTATGCAAATGGCACCCCTCCTGTATACTTTTCTGAATTTCATGTGAAGTTAGGGCTAGTGGCTTTGGTCAGGAGGTTGTACACAACCGTGTGGCATTTATTATAAGCTATAGTTCAGCAGTTTACAGAACTCTCTTCTGTTAGTGTATAAGTTTTTGAGGACAGAGGTAATGAATTTTTGTGTCTCCTCAAAATTCTTATTTTGAGATCCTAATTCCCAATGTGATGGCATTAGGAGGCCAAGCTTTATAGAAATAATTAGGTCGTAAAGGCAGAGACCTCATGAATGGGATTAATGCCCTCAGAAGATGAGGCATATGAGATTGTTTCCATCTCTGCTGTTCATAATGCGAAGATACAGTGAGAAGATGGCCCTCCGGAAACCAGGAGGAGGACAGGACCCTCCCCAGAACCTGACCATGCTGAAAACCTGACCTCAGACTTTCAGCCTCCAGAATGGTGAGAAATAAATGTCTGGTACTTAAGCCACCCAGGCTATGGTGGTACGTAAGACAAGGGATTTAGCAGAATAATTTAGTGTATGTGATTTACATGTAGGAAGAAGGCAAGCAGGAAGGGAAGGAGAAAAGAAAGAAATCTCTGTGATAGACACACTCTAAAGTGGCTTCCAATGAGTTCACCTCTGTATATTCCCTCCTCTTGAGTGAACATGGAGTCTGTGACTTGCTTCTAGCCAAAAGAACACTGCAGAGGAAGTATGTTAGTCACTGTCATTGTTGAGTTGCAATCCACAAGACTCTGCCCTAGCAGGCAGGATGACGGACAGTCCAACCAGCTTTGAGTGTCTCTAGGCACTAAAAACTGATAGCAAGTAAGAAAACATGGAGCTCAGCCATATACCTCCAAGGAAGTGAATTCTACCAACAGCCCAAGTGAGTTTGGAAGCAGATCCTTTCTTCAGTCAAGACTCCACACAGGAATACAGTTGCTGACCTCTCAGTTGTAGCTTTTTGAGATACTGAGCAGAAAGCCATGCTAAATTGTGCCTGGACTCCTGATCTGTGGAAACTGTGAGAAGATGAATGCATATTTTAAGCTCTGTGTTTGTGGCAATTCTTCTTCTGGCTGCAGAATAGAGTCCAGAACAGAAAACAAAGAAAAAGTGATCTCTCCCCATCCAAGGAAAGCTACTAGTATTTCCCAAAGGCGGCAAGAGAACCCTCATCATAATCACTCCTTGCTCCCTTGTCTGATCTATAGAGGAGAGAACCATGGGAAGAAAGGGTGACGGGCTTTGGAGTTGTGGTGTTGTTAGAGAGTTTTCAGGAGAGAAGTGATTCATTACCTCATCCCTCTTCCTTCAAAGTAAAAAAATAGGGCTAAGAGGGAATCTCTTGTAAGTTTGGAGCCAGTCACAAGAAGCAGTGGAGATCATCTTAGTCCTTAATTATACCTTTGTTTAAGTAAGGAATCTACCTTTTTCAGTAGGATTAAGGGAATGACAGTGAGTTGGCACAGCTTAGGCTAGGCGGGCAATCGGGCAATCAGCACTCTCATCATTTGGCATGTCCAAACTTGTGGTCTTTCTGGAGGTTAAGAGGATGTCACAGAGTCAACTCATGGTGTTTACTAAGTGGAGAGGCTACTGCACCAGGGGGAGCTGGGTGGGAGGTGAAAGATGTCCTCTGAAGTTTCCCATGGAAGGGATCTATGCATAGGGAAGACTACACAGGGCCCTAGAGGAGGCCACTCAAGGGAGTTCACATTTGGACAACCACCTCATAAAGAACGGGAGAGTGGCTAAATGCAGCAAATTCACCATCTGTTTGAGTAAGGAGACATTCGCTCACCCCCTGGTCCTCTACCCTTCCTTTCTATTCTCAGCTATTGAAGAGCTTAAAAGCCTATCCTGAAGGAAGAGGAAGTGAAAAACTAGACCAAATCCATTCTCATTCAGATTTTCTCAAATTTGGTATCCAGCCCATGAGACAGAGAAATTAACTTTGTATCACAGATAAAATTGAAGTTTTAAAATAGAAAGGACTTTTAATACCTGAAAGTAACCCACAAAGTTATGTATTATGTAAAATTGTTATCAAGGGATGGAAGAGAGGAATTCAACAGGGTATGGTTGAAGGTAATGACTGGGAAAGAGAATGGTCATTTTGTGTATATGACTCCAACGAGTTAAGTTTCTCTAATACACTTAAGCTCTGCCTTCAATAAATTCACAGGTGAGTAGGGGACATATAATAAGGACAGAGATAACTTGAACACATTAGAAGGGTGAGAGTAATTGTACCATGCAAAGTGCTTTGAGAATTCAGAGGAGAGATGAATTGTTTTTGATCAAGGTACAAAGGAAAGCTTCACATGTTGACTATAAATTTTCTTTAATGTCATCTCAACAATTATGATATGTGTTTGAAAGAAAAAAGTTCCCCATGGCTAACATCCCAGAATCGTAAAAAATGTTGGACTATCTTTGTTTCATTTATTTTATATATCGATGGATTTTTATGAGATTGGACTCCATACAATTGGCTGAGTACCAAGTTAAAAACCCTGAGTTATGTGCTAGCTTTTCTTCCACTGTTAAGAAATGGCCATTTAAAGTAATAGCTTAAACTGCCTTTTCTCCCTCCCTTTCCTCTCAAATGTACTCTTACTGAGGAGAGAAAAAGCAGAAATGTTCTTGATGTGATGGTAATGCAAAATAATAATGAACTGGACACTTTTCTGATTGCTGTGTTTTAATGCAAGGTCCTGGAAAATAAAGAACTATGAGTCAAATTTCATAGAAAATTGTAGTTCGCAAAGAGATTAGAGTTACACAACTTAATGGAAATGGTAACAGTGGAAATTGAGAGAAGGGGACAGCTTTTTGAGATCTTCAGGACAACTGGATGAGGGCATGAATCAGGGAGAAGTCAGAGTGAGAAGATACAGTAAGTTCTGTCTTGGGGAAGAGTCCTGTCTGTTTGAGTAACACTATTATCATGGAATCAGAAAGCACTGGAGAAGAAGAATTTTTTTAGAAAAACCGTTGCCTTCTGTTTTGAGTTTCCAGGTTTACTGAAATCTTGAGAGACACATTCATAAGCTCAGTGTCCATCTTTCGAGCTTATGGTCATTGAAACGATAATTTAGTCTTGGCAGATCTTCTCGCTTGTCAAGTTCAACACCAGGCTGTCACAAAGGGTGTGGTTTCAAAATGGGCATGTAGGTGGGCACATTCTTGCATAGATTCATGTAAAAATATTCACTGCGTGCTCATCATGAGCCTGGCAATATTCTAGTGCTGGGAAATGCCTGATGAAGCAATGGACAAGACCATTGCCATCAGAGAGATCACATTTGCATGGGGACATCAGAAAATGAACAAATAAGTGAACTACAGAAATATGAGGCCACATTCAGCTCTGTGCAGAGATTAAATTGTCCATTATGGCAGAGATCAGCTGGGGCAATTTTGGATTGGATGTTGTGGTTGCTTCTTGTATTTGCCTTTTAATAGCCATTCTTTCCTCACCCTTGGCCTCCGTCCTCATACTCATGGGCACAGATTAGATTCTTTTTGGGGGCTCACCCTGTGGACATCTCAGAGAATGTGACTTTTCACCAGTCTCTCACCAGCATCAATCACGCAGGTTTCTTTTTTGCTTTCTGCCAGTGTTTAGTTTAGGTGCATCACATCACGAACAAAGAATGAGCTCAGAGGATTGCCAGTTGGGGGACTTCTTGTAAATGGTTTTTCTTGCTATTAGAAAGAGTTCCCAGAAGGAGATGGCTCTCTTCTTCATTGATCACCATGGGGTCCTCAAGTGAAGCCTGGAGCAGTTGCAGTAACCTTGTAATCATGAAGGGAAAGTAGCTGATCTGCTAAAGGTAACAGAGTAGAAAGCTGGATAAACCTAAATCTTTGGTAAAGCCTAAGGCTGTAGAATTATCCAACCTTAGAACTATTTTGTCTCTGTGCTCTCTGTTGGATGAGTTACTGAAACTTTGTTTTACTGTTTTCTAGCTGCAGCATGTCTTCTTTGTTACTTGTTCCTGAAAGCATCTTACTGATTTATGTGAGTCAGGGGAGGACTTATTGAGAAGGTAACTTTGGAGCTGATATATGAAAATCAAGGAGCCCAGGTATGTAAAGAGCTGGGGTGGGAGTGCAGAGGGCACATATTCCAAGTAAGGATGTGAAGTGGGAGCAAGCATAATGCATTTGAGCAATAGAGAGGCAGCCATGGTGGTGAGGGGAGTGAAGGAAACATAAGAGGAAGTGAGGCCAGGGACGTGATTGGCAATCTAGGTAAGGATTTAGAGTTTCTTGTAGTGGAAGCCATTGGAGGGGGCAGATACATTTCATTCATTTCCCAGTCCTCTACACCCAGCACATAATTGAACTACATTTGAGCTCAGAGGTTTTTGGTGTGATCAAAATAATTGTAATATTAAAAAGATCACTTGCAAATGAATATTTTTCTCCAATGACTCAGTATAAAGAGATAAGACTTTCTCCTTGGCAACAAGCAAAGAGGGCTTCTCACAATGCTTTTTATCAGACACAATCTGAGAAACCAAGTTTACAGGTAAAGAAGTTAGGAACATGTCCAAAACTGCAGAGATGACGGACTCTTAATTAGCTGCATCAAATGACTCTTGGCATTCCTAATTTTCACCTTTTTGTAACAATTCAATTCATTCCAAGGTTTTACCAGAGTAGACAGGCATGAAATGAATTCTCCATGGTGGGTTACCAATGGCAAAGAAATCACAAGCTTTGAAATGGCTGGAAGAAATCACGTGCACTCTGGTTCTTGCTTTTCCCTAAACTCTGTGAATTCTGTCAACATTAATTCTCTGAAATATGTAGGCTGCATTACTTGGGAGAAATGAGTAGTTTTATTTTCTCTAAGCCTTGTCTAGATTCCACTTTTTCCTTCAGCCCCTGTCACCAGGAGGGTATTCTCCAGCGGACGCGGAGTGCTGTAGGCTGGCATTAGGAATCTAGATACCTATGTGTTCATCTGGTCTGGGTGTGTGAAAAGGTAGAGGAGGGACTCTCCCCCATCAAACTGTTGGACGCCCTGACACCAGCCCCATGCTGCTGTGTGCACTCTGTTGAAAAAGCCACCCTCTTTCCTCCAGTGAATTTTTCTTAGTAAAAGCTTAACTGAAGCATATTGATATATAAATAATTTTATATATGCACTGTTTACATTTTGATGAGTTTGGACATCTGCATACACCTATGTGACCATCACTGCAATCAAGGTACTACGTATGTCCATTACCTTCAAACATTTCCTTGTGTTCTTTTGTGAGTTTTTGGGGTTGCTGTTTATTTGTTTAATATAAACAGTGGGTACTGATGTGGATGTGGTTTGTTCTTTCTGAAACGTATGTTGAAATTTAATCCCCATTGTGAGATACTGAAGAGTGGAAGCTTAATCCAATTGGGGCATTTGGGAAGTGATTGGGATTACATAAGATCATGGCGGTGGGGCCCCTATAAGTGAATGCTTATGGCTTTATAAGAGAGAGAGAGAGAGAGAGAGAGAGAGAGAGAGAGAGAGAGAGAGAGAGATCAGGACACGTAAGTCCACCCCGTCTCTAGTCATGTGATCCCCTGTACCACCTCAGGACTCTTGTGTGCAAGAAAGCCTTTATTAGATGCTGCTCCTCAACTTTAGACCAGAACCATAAGCCAGAACAAAAGTTGTTTATAATGTACCCAGCCTGTAGTATTTTGTTAGTAGGAATAGTAAACAGAGTAATATGGGTACTACACTATACAGTAGATATCTAAAACTTATTCATCTCACATAACTGAAACTTTGCACTAAACAACAACTCCCCATTTCCTCTAGCCCCTGGAACTTCCATTCTATTATCTACTGTGAATTTGACTGTTTTAGATAACTCATGTAAGCAGAGTCACATAGTATTTGTTCTGCTGTGTTTGGAATACTTCACATAACAAAATGTTCACCAGGTTCATCCATACTGTTGGAAATGGTTTTTAAAAGGTAGAAAATATTCCATTTCATATATAGATCACATTTTCTTTATCTGTTCATCAGTCAGTAGGCAGTTAGGTTGTTTCTATATCTTGTGAATAATGCTCCAATGAACATGGGAGTGCTGGTATCTTCCACTGAGTCTTAAAATTCACTGTTCCCTTTTTCTCAGACTGTTCTTATTCCTCATATCTGGGTTTAGAACCCAAAACTTTTCCTGTTAATCAGCTTTCCTCTGTTGTAATAAAATACCCAAGATAATCAAGTTATAAAGTAAAAGGATTTATTTTGGTCTATAGTGTTGGAGGTTCCAGTCCACAATTAGCTTGACCCATTGCTTTGGGCCTCTGGTAGGCAATGCTGAGGAGCATGGGGTGGGGCAGATTGCTTACCTCATGGCCAGGAGGCAAAAGGGAAAGGTCACATCTTTTTTTTTTTTGTACCGGGGATTGAACTCCGGTCCTTGAGCCTGCGCAGCAGGAGGCGAAACCACTGAGCTAAATCCCTGGCCCCTAGGTCACATCTCTTAAGAATTCTACCACTTTTCACCCTGGGGACCAGGCCTCTGACACTTTGATAGACAATCACATCTGAACTGTGGCACACTCTTTTAAGCACTCCATGCTAGGGATAAACCTCCCACATGTTTTTGGATTTTCTCAGCATCTTTCTTCTTTTGAATGCTGCTGGCCCCTTTCTGGATAACACTATTACCTTCTTTCCTGTCACGCTTGTGAGCTCCATAACCTGGTTTGGTGTCTGCATTAGAGGTCTGATGTGCTGCCCTTGTGCCTCTTAAGCCAAGCCCCTCTATTTCCAGGCTTTTAAGACTGGGTCTCAAAAGTACCCCTGTGGGGAATAGGATTTGGGTCCTTGATTAGAGGCCGAGGGGCTGGAAGATACAACTGAAAGTGTGGGGAACTCCTTGAGGAGGGATGTTTGTGATTTTCAACTCTTTTTTCTCCCTTTTAAGCTGCGCTGAAATGCAGTTTTTCTTGGCAAACTTTCCAGAGCAGTCTTGTGCAGTGGGTGAACATGGCTCTTGAGCTGCCAGCTGCATCTCTTTGTTGTTCCTTGTGAAGTGCAGAAGTTGTACTGCAACGTGGTACTTAGTGTCTTAAAGCGTGTCCCTTTTTCCTTAAACTTGTTCGGTTGCCTCCTAAACAAAGCGACTTTAATTCTTACCGTGGGCTCTGCTTTCCAGAGACCCCAGGATGTGATAGTTCCTAACTGCTTCCCTTCTTGCTGTGTCTATAATATCTATTATAGGATAGGAGCAGCTCTCTTAATTCATTTCCTTTCAATCTGCTCCTAGATGGTCCAGTGTCCTTCGTTTCTCCTGTAAACCACATTCAATACTCCTAACCAGCTGCCTCTGGGTAACTTCATGTGTTTCTACCTTAGATGGGTATCTATCTAGAATCATTTCTTCCAATTTTGTGTACACAATTTCCACTTGTTATTATAACTATATAATATAGTTACAAGTTACATTAACCAAAAAATTATAGATGTGAATATAGGATTGTTCCTATAAAAACTTATTTGAATAATTTGGATAAAAGCAATGTTGCTAAGAACAAGAACTATAGTCAAATTTGGTGCATAAGCTAATTGTAAGAGTTTTGGGGAAAACTGCAATTATATAAAAGGGTTTCATAGTCATATGGCTTTGTAAGCATCTTTAAATTCTTTTTTTCCCATTAAGTTTATTGGTACATTTTCGGTATAAAATACAGTTACATTCATCATTGGGATCTTTTACCTTTACATGAGTTTCTTGGTTCTTATTTTTTTCCCCTTCCCCTGACCTCCCCTTACCCCCTACACCCTTCCTTATTTGCAAAGACTTTGTTTCCATTTTTTTCCTTTTCTCATATTTTTTCTTTTCCCTTTTTTCCTTTCCCCTACCCCTCCCATTTCCCCTGCTCCTTCAGACCTTTTTTTCCTGTTAGACAATATCAATTACACATTTTTTAAATTACAATATCAAGGTCTAGGAGACATTACCACAGATTTTACAGAATTTAAAAGGATATAGAAAGCATATTACAAAAATCTTTTTTGAAATAAATTTGACAACTTCTAAGAAGTACCTTGGAAGACAAATTACCGAAACTAACTCTGGAGGAAATACAAAAGTTGAACAGCACCTATTAAAGAAAGTATATTCCTAGCTTGAAAACCTACCTATATGACAACAGCAGGCTCATAAACATTTTAACTCATAAATTATATCAAACAAGTAAAGCAGAAAAAAGAAGGAACACTTCTCCCCTCTTTTTAGGAAATCAACATTGTGCTAATCCTAAAACTGGATAAAGATAATAGAAGGAAAAAGCATGAACATAGATAGAAATTTGTTTAACAAAATAAACTATTAGAAGTCAGATCTGGCAGGATGTAGAAAGTGGTTTAGTTATAGGGATGGCAGTGTTGGTTCAGTATTGGAAGATGCATGCCCAAAAGTCATCATTTTAACAGAGGAAAGGAAAAAACCATGTGATCCTGTCACTAGTTGGAGAAAAAGTATTGTGCTAAATTCTATAGCTGTTCATGGTAAAAGCTATCAGGAGATTAGAAGTAGAACAGAAACTTCTCAACAGATTAAAGACATGTACTCCATACTTCCAGTGAGAATGTGTTATATAAATGGAGAAGATACAATACTTTCTCCTTAAGGTGGGGAACTAGGGCAGATATGCTTACTCTTTATTTGTTCATTAAAATTTGAAACCTAGTCCCCACCAAAATAGTCTGGCAATCAAATGACAGAATTAGGATAGGATTGGCATGGCAGAAGCAAAATCTTTATATGTAGTTGAAATGGTCATCTACAGAGAAAACACTAAGAGATCTCTAGGAACCCCTAGAACTTGTATTTGAATTTAGCAGGATTAGCAAACACAAGGTATATATAAAAATTCAGGTTTGTGTATACTTGCTATAAATGAAGAATTGGCTATTGAAATTTAAAAGTTATGTAGGAGTACAAAGGACCTAGAAAAGTTAAAAACAAACAAACAAACAAACAAAAAAACCCCTCAAAAAACAAAAACAGTGTTGGAAGATGTTTAGTACCTAATTTTAAGACTTCTTCTAAATCTACAGTAATCAAGGCAGTGTTGGTATAAGGAAAGACATACAGATCATTGGAATAAAACAGAGAATCTAGAAATAGAACCACACATATATGGTCCAATGAGTTTTGAAAGTTTATTTAACATTAGCATTTTATAGAATATAAACTCTATTCAAGAGCCAAGGAAGAGATAGTGTTTACAGCAAATAGCACTAAAACACCTGGTATCTGTATATAAAAAATTAACCTCAACCCTTTATTTCCATACATGAAAATAACTTGAAGGGATCTATGAACCTAAATATGAAAGCCTAAAAGTATAAAACTTTAAGAAGAAATTATAAGGGAAAATGTTTATGAATTCAGGGTAGGCAAGAACTACCTAGGATACAAAAGACATGATGTATAAAAGAAAAAAATTGATAAATGAGATTCCATCCAAATTTAGAACTTTAAATGACATCATAAAATGAAAAGTAGTCCTTAAACAGACCATATTTACAATGCATATAACCTATGAGCAGAATATATAAAGAATTCTTAGAGCTCATTAATAGACAACCCAATTAAAAAGTAGACTTAAGAAGATGATAAATAGCCAGTATAGCACAGGGAAAGGTGTGCAACTCTAGAATCAGAAAAATACTAATCAGTACAATAACAAGATCATATTATACACTCATTAGGGAGATGAAGTTAAAAGTTTTAAAAGCCTTGTCATGACTTTTTCTTTTTGTTAGATTCTCCCCCTTTGCATTTAATTTGTCACACCCAATGGATTCATTCTGCTGGGTTTCCTGGGGTTGTGATTCTCATTGTCTTTTCCTAGGGTACTGTCTAAAATTTTTAGGAGTGCCGGTTTGATATTTATGAAGTTCCTGAGGTGCTCTTTATCATGAAAGTATCTTATTTCTCTATCAATTTTGAAAGATAGTTTTTCAGGGTACATCAGTCTGGGTTGGAGGCTATTTTCCTTTAGGGCTTGAAATACATCACTCCAAGCTCTTCTTGCCTTGAGGGTTTGCATTGAGAAGTCTGCTATGATTCTGATGGGCTTTCCTTTGTATGTGATTTGTTTCTTTTCTCTCACTGCTTATAGAATTTTGTTCTTCTGTTGGATTTCTGGAATCCTAACTATTATATGCCTATGTGTAGTTTTTTTTTTTTTTTTATCAAGGCTACCTGGAGTCCTATATGCCTCACTTATCTGTATGTCAAATTCTTTTCCCCTCCTTGGGAAGTTTTCTGCCATCACTTCTGTGAACAGTTTTTTTATTTCATCTGCACTCTCTCCTCTTTTTTCATTGACTCCAATCAGTCTTATGTTATTCTTCTTTGGATCTTCTAGCAGCTGCTGGATTGATTTCTCATGCTCCTTTAAAATTTTGAAGCAATTTTTCTTTTCTTGATCACTAATTGCAATCTTTTCTTCTATATTTGAAATTCTGTCCTCACATTGGTTCATTCTGCTGTGCAGACTTTCGATGGAGTTTTTAATCTCTTGGAAATCTGTTTGCATCTGTTTTATGGATTCTATTTGTTTCCTATGTTGGGATTCTATCATGTTTCTCAGATCCTCTATTTTTTATCTGTGTCCTCTCTAGATTTATTAATCATGTCTTACACCATGAGCAAAATCTTTGCTGTTATCTGAGTAATTATTTCCAATTTCATTTTTCCCAGATCCTCTTTTGTTACCATTTCAGAGAGTCCAGGTAGTTGAGTATCAGATTGTTCCATCTTGTTTCCCTTTGGGGTTGCTGTAGGTGATCCAGAAGTCTGTTTTTGAGGCTTGTTTATGTGTCTTCTCATTTCCATGGAGGGGGGGGGGCGGGGAGGTGTGCCTTCTGGCACCTGTGGGGCTCACCTTCTGTGCCCTAGGAGCTTGGGATGGTGGCGGGGGAGCTTCCTTCCGGGTTCTGGGACATCTTTAAATTCTTATGCTACTTTAGAGACACTGAAACTAATGTTCAGAGTTGATATACTATTGATGTGTTTTATGCAAGAAAGAATATACAGAATGCCAACCAGTGGACCAATAGTTACATAAAAGACCTTGAAACTATACCAAATAATTGGCAGCTCTAAAAGCTTTGCAGCAATTGAGGTATCACTTGAATGTACAAAAAAGCTATGGTGCCAAGGTATTGGGATTTGGAAGGCAGAAATTACCTACTGACCAATATGCTGCTTAAAAATTTATCTAGAAGTTAAAAGAAATTTATCAATAGAGAAAATCTGATTAAAGAATAACTCCCCAATAAATCTGAGACTGTTCTAAATTATAAAGCATTTTCCAGAAAAGCATGGCACAAAAGATAAAGTGAGAGCGGTCAGTAAACACAAAATGCAAGCAAAGATTCACAGCAGCTGCCTAAAGTAATGCAGATGTGATTTCAAATTTTGCCTTTTTACTATTGGCACAAGACGATGTCTCCAAAATTTCAGATATATAAATCATTTGTTTTTACAAAATAAGGACCATTTGCAAAAATAAAGATGGACAGACTCTAAATTATTCTACAAATTGATTTCTCCTCCATGATACCCACATTCTATGCAGACCCACTTCAAGAAAATGTATACCTGTAAAACCTATGTTTTCTTTACCAGTGTTTTTTAAATTGTGGGTTTTGACTCTTTGTTAGGTTATGGAACAAATTTCCTGAGTTGGAAAAAGGATTTTTAAAAATGAAGTGGCATGGGATAAAGCAGACTAGAAAATATCAGTGTGCGTCATTCTATATTATAAAGGTATTTCATGAAAATTGTTTTATTATACATCTATGTGTGTGGTCAGTGTGTAGATGTGATATAAAGTTTCTAGTTGTAGAATAAAAATTCTCCTGCTTTGATTTCTGGCAAAAATCTTTTAGGGATTTTAGTCTAAAATAATGCTTCTTCAGGTTTTGGTTATGAATAATGTAAGAAAGTGATTTAAATAAATGCCAGGTTTTTATAACAGAATGGAACTTTCTTGTTCCAAGTTATGGATCAAGGGCTACAATATGTTTAAAAAATAATCTTGGAGTTTCATCTTAGGAAAAATAAAAGACAAAGATATATAAGGTCCGTGCGATGGTTATGAATCATTAGAATTAAAGATCTTTTTCATGTAGCCTTTAGTGAGGAACGAAATTCCCAGTTTTACATTCACCAAATCTTAGAGAAAAGCCAAAATTGTCTAAGGCAGACAACATTTGAAAAATTGTAAACGACAAGACAATAATTGATAACATGGTTTAGTAACCAGTCTCAGACAAATTGGAGTTTCCCATGATTTACAGAAAGTTGATATATAACAATGAACTAATGGTCTTATTTATTGGAGTGTATATTGAGGGTTGGTGAGAAATCATTTGAGCCATGACAGAAACAGATAAATCAAAAAGAAAAGAAGAGGAGGAAAGGGAAGTATGATGCTGAGTCTAGAGTCCAAGTCTTCTCATTTCAGAAGTCACAGCTGCCCAGGCAGAGCTTTGTTTTTGAATTAGTGACCAGCTATGTTCTGACATAAAAGATGTACATGTTTCAAAAAAATCTGCCTCAAAAACTCTATTTTTTCCTGAACAATTTTCAAATTATTAAATGAATGGACATTCATGTATTTTAAGTTAAAGAAAACATTTAAAACTTATATGGATCTTTTTCATGATGCTTTACTTTACACAACCTTTTCTTTTCATACTAAATACTGATCTTGATGGTTTGCATGAGAGGGCTCCCTCAGCACACCCAGGGCTTCCTTTCGTGAGGGTGTCCTTCCTGTCCTGTTTGCTAAGTCTAGTGAGTTTGTGTAGATTCAGACCTCCTTGACTGGATCCTTGCTCCTCTATTTGAGACCTTGGAAATGCAATTCATCCACCCTGAGCCCAAGTTCTCTCTCCAGCATGATGGGGCTGGGAGCTCACCCAATATACTGCAACTGGATTAAAATGCAAGTAAGGGATGCAGAGCCCTGAGCTCAGGATCGGCCACATGATAAACAACAAATGAATGCTAGTTGCCCCTCTGGGTTGTATTAAATCTACCATAAATGTAATTGGTAGGATCTTTTCAAATTTCAAAATTTTCTTTAGCATAAGTTTCAGATTGCCAAGCATGGGCAAAAATCATTGTCAGTGCTCCCAGAATCATTAGGGTTTTTCTCAGGACAGTGTCATTTAAAAATAATAACAGCAACTTATATTTTGATGCATTTATAGCTGTTAAATTAGATGAGTATGGCATAAAAGGCCTAATTTTACCAGTTTCAAACATAGCTCAGGATTACAAGACCCAGAGAAGTTTGTTTGATTTTTTTTTTTTTGGTACCGGGGGATTGAACTCAGGTCCTTGTACTCGTGAGGCAGGCAGCAGAAACACTGAGCTAAATCCCCGGCCCCAAGACCCAGAGAGGTTAATGTACTCGCTCAAGGTCACACAGCTCATAATGAGGAAAAGGAACTGCCCCTGCTCTCCTGACACCAAGCCTAGTCCTTTCTGACCACTATTTTCATGTGCACAGTTTTACGGACCCCTGTGTGATCCAACATTGCACCACCTGGTAAAGCAGCTGTCCATAAAAACTGGGAACCTGGTCCAACTTGGAGGAATCTCATTATCACTTTTTGAAGCACTACCCTGACTGCATTTTAAGTTGTATAATTTTCCTGGATCTGGATCTTAAATTGATGCTGGTTATTGGCAAGTACTGTATTTCATTTGGGTGGAATTTTCTTTATAACATGATTCAACCTGGATTAAAAGACTAGGGAAGAAGAAAAACATCATTCACATAAAAGGCATTTAGGGACTCTCCTGCTATTTGACTTCTAAAAATAATGGCAATGACTCAGGTAAGTTCATTATATAATTCCTCATGATTCAAGGATTTATACTGTCTGACCAACTCTCCTGATTTCTGCATGCAGCCTCTTGACTTTTTGTAGCCATAGCTAAAATAAATTACTTGGCTCCTTTTACTGTCCATATACATTACAATGTCAGTATATATAGCTTAGACTAGTCAATTATTGGGAAATTTGCAAATCTGCTAATGTTTTTTATTTTGTCTTGATATATATTTTTCAATCCCATCTAAGATTTCTCTACTGTTGGCTAGAATCCAGCCACTTAACATTATTTGCTTTCCTTCAGTTTTCTAGAAGTAAAAGCATGACTTTATTCATTTTCCAATTTTATTAGGTTCATTTTAACTCTTAAAAATATTCAAGATTTCATCCAGAAGGAAATGCTAGCATCTTTTTAGAAAATTTATGGTTTGGTCAGAAGAGCAAACTGATTCAGTGATAAGTAAATTTCTTTCTGAAAATGTGTGTGTTTCTATTTTCCATTTCTATTCACATTTTTTATTGTCTAAAATGAAAGTAGGTTATTTCTTTCTCAAACTGTAGAAGCCTGGTAGACCTGGGTTTGAGTTCTTAGCTCTGTTTCCATCTTGTGCATTTTCAGGATTGTGGAAGAATAGATGGAAGTTCTCCGTGCCTGTCCCATGGTTTAAGGTGGTCTGCATTCCTTACTCATGTTCTGGAATAATCCCTCACATGTGCTATGCTGGGAAATGGTGAGGAAAAGTTGGAGATCAACATAAATATCAAGAGGAAGGAGCGGGAGGATTTGCAGAAGATTATTTCTCTCAACAGCACAAAATCATGTTACACAAAGACACTAAAAAGAAGGATCTTTGTATGCCTGGAGTCCAGAAAAGCAATAGTTGGAGCTTAAAGTTAAACATCTTGACTTTCTGGAATAAATTCACCCAAAAGTCCTTTTCCTAGTCTCCCTAACAGCTTTGATACAGGTGAGTCAGAGTCCATGGACTAGCTGTTAGCTGGAGCTAGTGAGACAAAAAGGTGTGGTCCCCAGGATCCCAAGCTGTGACCATGGCGTGAGGATCCAAGGCTGGGAGCGGAGGTCCTCAGGTGGCACCCAGGGCTGGAGGTCAGTGTTGCCAACCACAGTGCTCTCTCAGCAGGGAAGTGGCATCATCTTCACTGCAGTGGTTTTTAGGCGTGGCGGGGGGGGGGGGGGCGTTGAAGGGCAGCTCACTGCCAGCACTGATTTCATTTTCAGCGATGGAGAATTGCTATATTCTGGAAATAGAAATTTCAGTACTAAAACCAGAATGCTATAAATAGAAGACTTTTGTTTCTGAAGACTATGGGTATATAGAGGTATGGGAAAATAATAATAAAAGCGAGACATTTGGGAGCAAACTTGGGGGGTAAGGTTAAAACTCGTCTGCTAGTTATCTCGGGGTAAATACTGCAAACAAGTGCCACTAGCAAGTGTTCTCTAGGCAGACAGGAAATGGGTTAAAGTGATTTGGGATTGTCCCTGGCTCTGTTGCCTTTATATTTCACATCTATAAAAACAGAGCTGTTTACACGAACCTTGGAGAACAACTGCAGGGATGAAATAAAAATGCTTGTGAAAACACCTAAGCCCTGGACTCAGCAGTTACAGTGGGTGCCCAGATCCTCCCTTCCTCTCCATACGGTCTCTGTTTTAATTCCCTGAACTGATCAGACAAGATTCTATCAGGGATCAGTACGCAACTCTATGGCAACACAAAGGAGGGACATCATACACAACCTTAGAGGTAGGGGCAAAGGAGGGGCTCTAGACAGAGGGAGTTATAGGGTTCCCAACACTGGCTCTGAGAAGCCAGAGAAAGAGGGTGCAATCCTTGCCCTGAGACGCTCAAGGTGGGCTTGACTTTCTGCTCTTGTCATCTGTTATTGATCTTGGTTAAAAATAATTATTGACATAGAAAGTTGTTCACAATATGCAACTAAGTGATAAAAGTAGGTTACAGAGTAGTAAATGAAATATAAAACCATTTTGGTATACAATACATGTGTGTATGTGTGTAATACATACATGAAGTATGACCAAAGATATGGCAAGTGTTTAAATTTTTTAAATATGTCTAACTCTAACCCCCTCACAGTACTCTCCCTGGCTTCAGACACATTTGTCCCCCTGTTCTTGCCACTTTAAAGCAGCTCTGGAAGTCCTCTTTGGTTAGTCTTTATTGCACTGTTGATGCCGCCTCAAAGTCCTGAACCAGTTCAGTAGGTTTCCTTTTCAAGCTCATTTTGTCTTGGGGAAGAGCTAGAAGTTGCACAGTGCCTTATTTGATGAATAAAATGGATAAGGACATATTTTAAAGTTTTTGTGAGCCTGCCTTTCCATTGGATATCAGTCAGCCATATTCACTATTTTGTTGATCACATCTCCTGAAGACATTCATGAAGAGGACTTACAGAACTGCTTCAGGAAATGGCAAAAAAGGGGATGAGCATATTGGAGGGTGGGTTGTATTTTGAGGGAGATTAATGGCAATGTGTCTTTTACTGTAATATGTTTTTTGAAAATTTAAAATTAATTTTATTTTTAAACCATCCCTTGAATGTACATGTTTATTAGGTATGGGTATTATATATGTATGTATATATGTATATACATATATTATATATGTATGTATATACACATAAAAATTTAGAAGCGAATACATCAATTTTAACACTATTTAATTTTAGGTTGTAAAATCATAAATGATACATTTAAAAAATCCTTTTATTTACCTCTATTTGTTTTTAATGAATATGTATTACTTGTGTAATAACCTAATAGTTAAAAAAGAGAAAAACATTATGTCCCTAAGTAGTTCTGAAATACAGGACAATTTTATACCAACTACTGTCTGTTGGTAAGGTAGTTTCCAGTATTTTCCTATTTAAAGCAATGCTGCCCTCTAAATAATGCTTTGTGTGTATTTTCTTAGAAAATTAACTTTGATTACTCGAGTAGCTCTGTTTGGTCAAATGTTTTAAATTTTGTGCTTGTTTTTCTGGTTTAAGTATGTTTTCAAGGAAGGAATATTTTACGTGTTCTTTTTTTACTCTTCTTTCATACAATATCATTGAATTTCCAGAATTGATTTCCGGATAGTCAGGAGACCAGGTAACATATGCTAGATTGCAAATGGAATGCAAACATTGCAAGGTGCCCCCAATTCTTAGGGAAACAAGACCTTAGCACAAACTAAAGCTGAAATGGCCAGACTGAAAAGGCTCTTTAAAATACAGATGCTTTTCATTTTCTCACTTGAACATCCAAATAAAACCAAACTGAACCATAAAGAATATTTCTTTTCTTACATGGTCATTTTTATAAAACACATTTCTTTATATTAAAATGAAAAGACCTTAAAACAACCTAACAGAGAGCAAAGCCTTAGTAAAGTGCAAGTTTACATGCAGGGCTGGAGATATTCATTAAAATTGTAATTAGACTCACGATTAAATTCATTCACAGTAGAAACTTCGCTTGTAAGTGTTGCTACAGGAAGAAACCTCCAGTCTGAAAATTAGTTCAGCAGTCTGAGCGATTTTAATTATGCAGAGTTGATTATCGCTAGAGAGGGAAACCTTTATTGCAGCAACAGAATGAAGATTTTTCCCCCCCCTTTTTGGTTTCCTGAGCTAATATGAAGTACATATTTTGATAACCAAATGTTTCTCTAGTCAAAGAAAATGTGAGGAAATCTGCACAAATTCTTACGGCAGGAGAGCAGAAGTTATTTAACAGTTGCCTAAAAGATAATGCAGTGGCTTGGGATGTTTTTCATGGTATGGTGATCATTATCATTTGAGGAAAGGCAGAAGGACAGAAATGCAAGTTTTAAAACCCACTTGGCCTGTGTGCCATCCTTTGTGACGGACAGGGATCCTCTCTTGTGTTACTGGTTTCATTTTACTGATAAAGAAGCTGGCTATCAGATGAGCTCAGTGGCTTCAGTTTGTAAGTGTCACAATGGGGACCAAATACTCATTCTGACCCTGACTGTGTCATTACGGGTAAGAAAGCTAAGTGGGGCGTCTGGAACTGTTTGTCCTCATTCAAATTCACACTTTAATGTGCTGTGCTATTACACTAGCTGGCCAGTATGTACTTGCACCCAGCCCTGTCTTGAACCAGCAAGTGTAAAGAGGGTAAGGGAAGCACATTGACCTGGGATTCCGGATGGCAGCGAAAACTTCCTGAGCTCTGGCTTCCCTTTTGGTGAAAAGCTCAGAGCCGGGGAAGTGCGCGAGTGTGTGTGAGTGTGTGTGTGTGTGTGTGTGTGTGTGTGAGTGTGTGTGTGTGTGGTGTTGGGGGAGTACAGAAGAAAGGAGCTGAACACGTAGGCAAGAAATCAGATTTCTGCACCTAGACCACCTCCTGCTAGCTGTGTGATCCGAGGAAAGTCATTTTGTTTCTCTGGAGTTCCATTTCTCCTCTGTAAAATCAGGGAAAGGTGACTTGATCATGCTGGGGCCTTACAGTCGCAGGATTCTGGATTCCCTGATAATATTTTTGGACTTTCAACGCAAGGGGAATGGAAGTCTCCTTGGAATCTTCATGGTCCCTGTCCTCCATTGCCAAAGCTGCTCATGCTTTTAAGAATAATTATGTGGCCAGGGATTTAGCTCAGTGGTTTTGCCCCCGGCTGTGCAAGGGCAAGGACCCAAGTTCAATCCCAGGTACCAAAAAAAAAAAAAAAGAATAATTATGTGATATTTACACACAATGGAGTACTACTCTGCTTAAAGAAGGATAAACTGGAGTCATTTGCAGGAAAATGGATGTGCCCTGAGACCATAATATTAAGTGAAATAAATCAGACACACGAGCTTAAATATTGCATGATTTCTCTTATATGAGAGACCCAAATTATAAATAAAGGGTAAAATAAAAAAAAAATAGGTAATAGGAAGTAGGGAAAGAGATCTTTCTAAAATGGGAAGGGGATCATGAGGTGGGGGGCAGAGAGAGAGGAGGGAAAGGGGATGAAAAAGGAATTGAGATGTGTTATGTACATGTACCAACTCCACACAAGGACTGTAAACATCATGTACTGCAAACATGTACAAAAAAAGATTAGGAAAAATGTTAAACAGTAGGGAGAAGATTATATAGCATGATAATTCTCATGAACCCATCGTGTAGCTGTAACAATTACTTGGAGTTTACCATATTTAGTTGTATAGATTTGTTTTGTGATGAAGCTTTAAGCAAATGATAGATATGTCATTTTGCCTATAAATACTTTAGTATATATCTCTAAAAATTAAAGGTCATTTTCCTACACAAGTCTGGTGTTAAGACATACACCGGTAATCCCAGCACTTTGGGAAGGTGAAGGGGGAGGATCACAAGTTGAAGGCCAGCCAGGGCAATGTAGTGAGATCCTGTCTTAAAGTAAATAATAAAAAAGTGCTGGGGATGTAGCTCAGTGTAAAGGCCCTGGGTTCAATCTATAGTACCTTGGGAAAAAAACATGAAAAATAAAACAATTTTCAAACCTTACACAATTAATAATCTCTTCCGTAGTCACAATTGACTTATTTAAACTATGATCCAATCAATATCACATTTTGGCTATTATGTCTCTTAAGTCTCTTATAATCTATCACAGTTTCCCTCTATTTCATTTTTTTTTTTTTTATAATGGTGTCTTGTTGAAGCTTGTGGAGGAACCAGGGCTAATTGTCCTATAGACATTTCCTCTTTCTGAATTGTCTAATTGCTTCCTCTTGGTATTGGTTTTCTTCCTAACTCCTACATGGACTGCAAATTAGATGTAAATGCTTAATTAGATCCAGGGCAAACATTTGGCAAAACGCTTCATAGATAATGTTATGTCCTTCATGTTTAATTAGCTCAGGAGGCAGGTAGGGTAGTGGGGGCAGCTTGGCTCCAGCACAGAAATGTTAAATTTCCCCTCGTGACCACTGTTTGGCTCTAGGAGCTACTTTGCCATCATGTAAACTTCCAGTTCTCTACCACTTTTCCATCTGAGGCTTTTAGAATTGACAACTCTTGCTTCAATCACTTAGTTCACCCATAGCTGCAAAGTGATTTTCTAATTCTGTATTTTCTTCTTCGTGTAGTCTCTGACATTTTTCATATAAAAGAAATTTCTGAGGGCTCATCTTAACAAAGGCATGGTCTTAGATCCTTGGAGTTCGGCTCTTTGGCTTCTGGCATTTGGTTTCTTTTTTCTTTTTCTTTTTTTTTTTTTTTTTTTTTTGCGGTACAGGGGATCGAACTCAGGACCTTGCGCTTGCGAGGCATGCATGGTGCTGCTAAGCTAAATATCTGGCCCTGGCATTTGGTTTCTTACCAAGATTTTCCTTACATTCAGCCTTAATTTGAACTAGATAAAAGTATTTCTTAGCATTAATAAATTAAAGATTTCCTTTTCAATAAGCAGTGGCTTCTGAGGTAAACAAGACAAGCTAGCTTATAAAATTTGAAAGATTTCCTTCTGCTCTTCAAAAACTCTCAATAGCAAAGAGGTAATGTGTGTCTCTTTTGAATGTACACATTTTTGAGTATTTTGAAAGTAGACGTTTTAAAAACAAGGCTTACATACATAATAAAGAATTTTATTACCCAGAACCACTTCCTTCACAAAGTTGAAACTTAACTTCAATGTATCATGGCAGCCATGTTACCAACATGCTTGGGAGATAGGAACCAAATCAACTTATCACTGCAACCTTTGCTGTCAACTGGGAGATGTCTTCATGTCTTTATGAGTAGTATGCATTTTGCTCTGCAGAACAGCTCTAAAAGACTTCAGTTATTTGTAGATTACCAAGGCTTGAGTCTCCGGGTCTACAATAACATGAACTCCAATGTTTTAGAGCATCCGTACAACAACCAGTAGAGAAGGTAAAAAGCATTAAGATGGTGGGCATATAGAATATTAATTCACTGGATAACTCCACTTACTTGGTGGAATGCAAGCAAGAAATCAATAAGAACACTTATGGAGTATTTAGATTTCAGACCTCCAAACTTTAAATAGAGCATTTCTATTAAACCACAAGATGAAACAAGGTACCTCAGCTATGAGAGCTAAGGTAAGAAGTCTGGCACTTTGACAAAACTGAAGGTTCCCCTGCAGGCATGCCTCGTAAGGTGTGTTGGTGAGGTCTACAGATGGTATTAGTTGGAGTTAGGCTAACTAGGGGTCTCAATTCCAACACCAACCATTAAGGCCTGGATCAACCCACTAAGCTTTTTAAAGCTCAGTTACTTCACTGTTATGCAGCTGGAGTGTCTTTTGAGCCCAAGTTGTTATCCAGAGATGAAAACTGTGTGTCTGATGAGTTCATAGGCCTGTCCTGCTGGAAATCTCTTGGTATGAGGGACTTTGGCCCAAGGAACAGGAGGGCAGAGATGTTTGGAGGTGGCTCCGAGTGGAGAAGAAAAAGTAAAGTTCACATGGAGTCTGTGTCCAAGAATGGCTTTTAATTTCAGCCCTTTAATTGTGTTTAATCTGGAAGAGGTAGTGGCTAGAAGCTAAAGGGGATAATTTGATAGTGGCCTTGATGATTTTCTTTGGTACCTAGGAATAAAGTGAGACACATGGTGAATGGAATTCCAGAACATTCTCCACATGTCTTCTTAGACCTCAGTATGGCTGTGATTTAGTAAGGATGGCTGAAAACAAGGACTGATTTTGAAGTTTAAGAACTGATAACCTTGGGAGCACCAGAGATGAAGTGTTTGCCAGGATTACCAGTTTTCTCCCAGCAAAAGTCAGTAGAGGGAGCTGAGATGAGGTGCCAGCATCAAGGGTTTTCATGGAAACTTTTTGTGGAGGGCCCAGAGCTTGACAAGGATGACTGTGAGCACCAGTCAAAAACCTCCAGCTTCCCAGAGATCCCGCAGAGAAGGCACACAGGATCCATGTTATAAGTGTCTTCATATTGCTTTGAATCTATTTGCATTTACAAACTTGAGTAAAGTTCTTCTTTTTTTTGTTGTTGTTAAATTCTTTTATTGGTACATTGTAGGTATACAACACAATTACATTTCTCATTGGGAATTGTACCTTTACATAATGCATCTTGGTTCTTAGTTTCCCCCCATTCCTAGCCCTCCCTTCACCCCCTCCACCCTTCCCTATTTACCAAAGACTTTATTTCCATTTTTTCTATTTCTCATCATTTTTCCTTTCCCTTCTTTCCTTTCCCCTGCCCCTCCCACTACCCCTACCCCTTTGGACCTTTTCTTCCTATTTTGCATTATTGATTATTCATTCTAATCATTGGTACATTTTAGGTATACAATATAATGACATTCATCATTGGAAATTTGCACCTTTACATAGTCTCTCTTGGTTCTTATTTTTCACCCTTGCCCAGCCCTCCCTTCCACCCCTCCATTCCTCCCTATTTACAAAGATTTTGTTCCTATTTTTCCATTTTCTCATTTTAATCCCATTCCCTTCTATCCTTTCCCCTAGTCCTCCCACTTCCTTCCCCTTTGCCCCTTTTCTTCCTATTTCACATTACCTATTATACATTTTAGTCCTTATTTACACTTTCAGTTTCTCACACCAGAGAAACTATTTGGTATTTACACATGTGTGTCCTATTTATTTCACTTAAGAGTATTGTCTCAATGTGGATCCACTTAGCTATAAATGTCTCTAATTTCTCATTTTTTATGGCTGAGTAGTACTCCATTTTATAAAAAAACCACATTTTCTTTATCCAGTTTCCAGTTGATGGGCATTTGGGCTGTTTCCAAGTTTTAGCTATTACAAACTGCACTGCTATGAACATGGGCGCACATATATCATTGTGGTACGACTCTTTTAATTCTTTGGGGAAGATCCCCAGCAGTGGAATAGCAGGGTCAAATGGGACTTCCAGTCCTAGTTCTTTGAGGTATCTCCATACTGATTTCCACAGTGATTGCACCAGTCTACACTCCCACCAGCCGTGGAACAGGGTTCCTCTTTCCTCCCACAGCCCCGCCAGCATTTGTTATTGGTTGATTTCATGATAGGAGCCATTCTTTCTGGAGTGAAGTGGAATCTCAGCATTGTTTTCATTTGCATCTCTCGAATGACCAGTGATGTTGAACACTTTTTCATGTATTTATTTGCTATTTCTACTTCTTTGTCTGAGAAATGTCTGTTCATCTCAGATGCCTATTTTTGGATTGGGTCTTTAAATTTGGGAGGTCTGATCTTTTTAAGTTCTTTATAGATTCTAGATGGTAGACCTTTGTCTGAGGAAGAGCAGGTGAAGATTTTTTCCCACATTGTGGGTTGTCTCTTCACACTTCTGGTGGTTTCTCTTGCTGTGCAGAAGCTTTTTAATAAGAAGAGATCCCACTTGTTGATTGTTTGTGCTAGTTCACGGGCAACTGAGGTTTTGTTCATAAAATCTTTTCCTACACCGATGTCTTCAAGAGTTCAACCTAACCTATGTTCCAACTGGCTCAGAGTTTCTATTTCAATATTTAGATCTTTAATCCACTTTGATTTTGGTTTAGTGAATGGAGAGAGATATAGGTCTAGTTTTAATCTTTGGCAAGTTGAAGCCCAATTTTTCTAGCACCATTTATTAAAGAAGCTATCTTTCCCCCAGTGAGGGTGTTTGGCTCCTTTATTGAAGATGAGATGGCTGAGTGTGTCTGGTGTTGTTTCTGCATCTTCTAATCTGTTCCACTGGTCCTCAGGTCTGTTTCTTTGCCAATACAATGCTGTTTTTATCACAGTAGCTTTGTAGTATAGTTGCAGGTTGGGGATTGTGATACCCCCTGCCATGTTTCTGTTACCTAGAATTGCTTTTGCTATTCTGGGTCTCTTCTTGTTCCAAATGAATTTTTGGATTGTTTTCTCAAGGTCCATGAAGTATGCTGCTGGGATCTCAATTGGAATTGCATTAAATCTATATAGAAGTTTTGGAAGTATGGCCATTTTCACTATATTAATCCTTCCTACCCAGGAGCAGGGGATGTCTGTCCATTTTCTGAGATCATCTTCAATCTCTCTTTTCAGAGTGCCATAGTTTTCAGAGAAGAGGTCTTTGATTTCTTTCATTCAGTTGATTTCTAGGTATTTCAGTTTTTTGCATGCTATTGTGAAGGAATTATTTGCCCTATTTCTCTCTCAGTGAGTCTGTCATTCATGTGGAGGAAAGCTATTGATTTTTGTGTGTTGACCTTGTAACCAGCTACTTGACTGAATTTGGTTATTAAGTCTAGAAGACTTTTGGTGGAGTTCTTGGGGTCTTCTATATAGAGTATCATGTCATCTGCAAATAATGACAATTTGACTTCTTCATTACCTATCCTTATTCCTTTTATTTCTTTCTCTTGTCTAATTGCCATGGCTAATGTTTCCAAAACTATATTGAACAAGAGTGGTGATAGTGGACATCCTTGTCTTCTTCCTGATTTTAGTGTGAAGGATTTCAGTTCTTGACCATTTAGTATGATACTGGCTGTTGGTTTTTCATAGATGGCTTCTATCAGTTTGAGGTAGAGACCATCTATTCCAATATTTGTAAGGTTTTTATCATAAATGCATGTTGGATTTTGTCAAATACTTTTTCTGCATCTATTGAGATGATCATATAGTTTTTGTCCTTGGGTCTATTGATATAGTGTATTACATTGATTGATTTTTGTATATTGAACCATCCCTGCATTCCTGGGATGAATCCCACTTGATCAGGGTATATGATCTTCTTGATGATCTTCTGCATTCTGTTTGCCAGTATCTTATGAAGGATTTTTGCATCTATGTTCATTAGTGAGATTGGCCTATAGTTCTCCTTTTTGGTTGGGTCTTTCTCTGCTTTGGGGATCAAGGTGATGCTTGCTTCTAGGAATGAATTTGGGAGTATTGCTTCCCTTTCAATTTCATTGAAGAGTTTAAACAGCAGTGGCAGCAGTTCCTCTCTAAATGTCTTATAGAATTCAGCAGTGAAGCCATCAGGGCCCAGGCTTTTCTTAGTTGATAAGTTTTTAATTACATTTTCAATTTCATTTGTTGATATTGAGTTGTTCAGAATTTTTAGGTCTTCTTCACTCAACTTTGGTAATTCACATGTATCTAGGAATCTGTCCATTTCTTCTGTGTTTTCCATCTTATTGGCTTACAGGTTTTGGAAGTAGGTATTGATGATCCTCTGGATTTCTGTTGGGTCTGTTGTAATTTCACCCTTTTCATTCCTAATTGCATGGATTTGGGCCTTTTCTTTCCTTTTTCTGATAAGGTTGGCTAAGGGTTTGTCAATTTTGTTTATTCTTTTGAAGAACCAACTCCTGGGTTCATTGATTTTTTGTATCGTTCTCTTAGTCTCCATTGCATTGATTTCTCCTCTGATCTTTATAATTTCCTCCCTTGTATGAGCTTTGGGGTTGTCCTGCTCTTCTTTTTCTAGAAGCTTGAGGTGCAGCATCAGGTTGTTTAATTGGGCTTGTTCTATTTTCCTAATATGGGTTTTCAGTGCTATGAATTTCCCTCATAAGACTGCTTTCATTGTGTCCCATAGATTCTGATATGTTGTATTGTCATTGTCATTTAATTGAAGGAACTGTCTGATTTCTTGTTTAATTTCCTCTGTGACCCACTGGTTATTCAGAAGTGTGTTGTTCAATTTCCATGTGTTTATGAAATTTTTTGAGTTTCTTTTGCTATGGATCTCCAATTTCATCACACTATGGCCTGATAATATACAGGAGATAACTTCAATTCCTTTGCACTTACTTAAACATGTTCTATGTGTGAGTATGTGGTCTATTTTGGAGAATGACCCATGTGCAGCTGAGAAGAATGTGTATTCTGATTTTGTGGGGTGGAAGACTCTGTAAACATCTGTTAAGTTCATTTGTTCAAGAGTTTGATTGAGTCCTAGTATTTCATTACTTATTTTTTGTCTAGTTGATCTATCTATTTGTGGCAGTGGGGTGTTGAGGTCCCCTACTACAATTGTATTAGTGGATATATGACTTTTCATGTCCATTAGTATTTGTTTCATATAGTTGGGTGCACTGGTGCTTGGTGCATAGATATTTATGATTGTCATCTCTTCCTCTTGGATTCTTCCCTTTACAAGAATGTAGTGTCCTTCTTCATCTCTCTTAATCAGTGTTGGTTTGAAATCTACTTGATCTGCCAAGAGGATAACTACTCCTGCTTTTTTTGGGGTTCCTGTCACATGGAGTATTGTTTTCCACCCTTTAACTTTCAGTCTATGGGTTTCCTTTTGAATTAAGTGTGTTTCTTGTATGCAACATATTGTTGGATTTCGCTTCTTGACCCACTCTGCCAGTCTATTTCTTTTCATTGGTGAATTGAGACCATTAACGTTGATGGTTATAACTGAAACGTATTGACTTGTCATTGCCATGACTTTTTCTTTTTGTTGGGTTCTCCCCCTTTACATTTAATTTCTTGTCATGCCAGGTGGGTTCATTCTGCTTTGCTTCCTGGGGTTGTGGTCCTCAATGTCTGTTCCTAGGATGTTGTGTAAAATTCTTTGGAGTGCTGGTTTGGTATTCATGAAGTTCCTAAGGTGCTCTTTGTCATGAAAGTATCTTATTTCTCCATCAATTTTGAAAGATAGTTTTGCAGGGCACATCAATCTGTGTTGGAATCTGCTTTCTTTTAGGGCTCGGAATATGTCACTCCAAGCTCTTCTTGCCTTGATGGTTTGTGTTAAGAAGTCTGTTGTGATTCTGATGGGCTTTCCTTTGTATGTGATTTGTTTCTTTTCTCTAACTGCTTGTAGAGCTTTGTTCTTCCTTTGAGTTTCTGGAATCTTAACAATTATATGCCTATGTGTAGATTTTCTATTTGGAGTCCTGTATGCCTCACTTATCTGTATGTCAAGCTCTTTTCCCCTGCTTGGGAAGTTTTCTGCCATTATTTCTGTGAAGAGTTTTTTTATGTCATCTGCACTCTCTCCTGTTTCTTCACTGTATGAGCTGTATAACACTTCCATCTTATGTTATTCTTCTTTGCATCATGTAGCAGCTGCTGGATTGATTTCTCACGTTCCCTTATAATTTTGATACAATTTTTCTTTTCCTGGTCATTAACTGCAATTTTATTTCTATATCTGAAATTCTGTCCTCACATTGGTTCATTCTGCTGTGTAGACTTTCAGTGTAGTTTTTCATCTCCTGGAAATCTATTTGCACCTGTTTTATGGATTCCATTTGTTTCTTATGTTGGAATTCCATCATGTTCCTCAGCTTCTCTCTAGATTTATTAATCACGTCTTGTACTAGGAGCACAATTTCTCCTGTCATCTGAGAAATTATTTTTCATTTCATTTTTTCCAGATCCCCTTTTGTTGCCAGTTTAGTGGGTCCAGGTGGTTGAGTATCAGAGTGTTCCATCTCATTTCCCTTTGGGGTTGCTGTAGGTGATCTGGAAGTCTGGTTTTGAGACTTATTTACATGTTTTCTCATTTCGACTGAGGGGGTTTGCTGGTGCCTGCACGGATTACCTCCTCTGAGCTGGGAGAGGTGGGACAGGGGCTGGGAGCAGCGGTAGGTATGGTGGCCCAAAAGCCCTTTCCTGGAGGCTGGGAGCAGCAGGAGGGATGGTGGCCAGGAAGCCCCTTCCTCTGGACCCGGAGCAGGGGGACTGTGGCTCAGAAGCCCCTACCTCTGGGCTGGGAGTGGCAGGACTCAGTACCGTGGTCTGGTGGTCTGGTGAACTCTGCGTCTTTGTAGTGTGGAACCAGGTGGTTGTACAGAGGAGTGTGTGTGTGGGGTGTCCAGTGGATTGCTGCCAGGGTGCGGGCTGATTCAGTGTGTTCCACGCGACTCACGACCTTGGTTTGAGTAAAGTTCTTGCTAAGGATAGATTACAGGACTTTGGCTCTTTGCAAAGAATTGCCTTGAAAATGAAAAAAAATTCAGAAAAGTGTTTAACACAGTACTTGGCACAAAACAGCAGCTTTACAACTGTTAGCTCCATCATGTTTAGCTTTCATCCTCATCTCCATGGAGATATGTGAGATCTTTTTAGGTCTAACTCTTTGAGTGAGTATTATCATTGCTGTGTTCACTGGTTTATTTTGCTGAGTTTTCTGTACATGAAAACATTTTCTTATTTCCCCTTTGGTTCCTTTTTGCTGTTTTTAAAAACAATAGCAATAACAACTAAACATGGGTGGCCTTCCATTAAAATCCCACAACCCCAAATGGAATTGGTAAAATAAATGTGTTCAAATTAAAGTGCAAAAGGTACTACCACTTTCTTGTTAATGCCCAAATATCCAACCTGCGTAAGTTTCTTGTCTAGTTGTGCAAGAAGCAACAGTAATTTAGAAGCACTCATGGTCTCTTTGTCCTGATGTTGACAAAAGCCTCAGAGAAAATACATAATACATCTTTGTTGAAAATAAACTTGAAAAAGCCCTTGAGACATGTAAAGCAAAGTCTATAGGTTAGTATAATATTTTTTATCCTGAATAAATCACATCTGTTACTTCTTGATTGCCAAAGAAGGCCATTCTATTCCTGGAATGGGATGTTTCTTTCAATCTCTCTCCCAAAGAATGATTTCTTATGGATCGAAATCTAGTCCTTTGGCTTGAGTGACCTGGTAGAGTCCCCTGAAAACACATTGCAAGTACAGTTTCTGAGGTGTAAATAACAGCTCTCTTCTTTGACATATATCTGGAAATTAGTACTTGGCAATTCTTCTTCCCATCTCTCACTTAACTAGGAGACTCGTGCTGACCTTTGAAGGCAAATCACGCCCTCCCCCCCCACACACGTACACCACCTCTGACCCAGTTAACTGCCTTTTTGTCCACTCTGTCTCTGTATGCTGCATCTACTTTTAGGGTACCTACCAGGCATGTTGTAGATTAGTATTCATGCTTGCGTCCTTTCCTGGAGAGTGAGATACTTGAGAAAAGGATCTGATTCTTCCATCATTTTATCCCAGAGTCTAGCTCAGTTCTTGCCCTCTGAGTAAGTTTGATAAATGTTTGCTGAGTTGGTTCACAGAAACTTGGGTTTGGAGAGGAACTTTTTAGTCACTTTAGGAAACAGAAGAGTGGGTCAGGTAATACCTAAGCCATATCCTTATTTCGTAGAGAGGCTTCAGGGCTGGCTAAGGGTCACACAGTGAGCTCATGCTAAGCTGAGGCTGGAATTCAGAAATCCTCCAGGTTCAAGAATACAACGTTCTGTGGATCGATAATTGCTTGGATGTGAACAGTTGCTTCTAAGAGAAAATGGGTTGCATCTTCAAATTAGTTGGCCAGGCTTCTTCATTGTAAAATTTTCTTCTAAAGTTTCAAGATGAGACATAATTAACAACATTCCCTTAACATATTTCCCCACAAAATGTATTGCTCATTTATCATTTCATTGAACTGGTATTCACCAAAGCATACTTTGGAAAACATAGCTGTGGCACAGAGAATAATTCTCCCTCAGAGAGGCCCAAGTCCTAATTCCGAGAATTTGTGAATATGCTGTTACATGGCAAAGAGGAATTAAAATTGCAGAGGGAATTAAGGTTGCCAATCAGATGACCTTAAAATAGGAAGATTATTCTGGATTATCTGTCAGCTTAATATAACCAAGGCCTTAAATGCAGATGAGGGAGACAGAAGAGCAGGTCAGAGTGGGATGGTGTGCAAAGGACTCCACCTGCCCTTGCTGATTTTCAGCTGGAAGACAGGACCACAAGCCAAGGAGTGCATGTGGCTTTTGGAAGCCAGAAGGAGCTAGAAAAGGGATTCTTCTCTGGAGCCTGCAGAATGGAATTCAGCCCTGCCGACACTTTGACAAGAACACAGTGTAAACTGTGTCAGATTTCCATCCTCCCAAAGAGCAAGGTAGTACATTTGTGTTCTTTCAAACCACTAAGTTTTTGGTAATTTGTTACAACAGCAAGAGAAAACTAGTACAACAGTTCTAATGTCACAAGCTGCGTGTCTACTGTTCTTACTTAAGTTGGAGAATTATTTATATTCATGATTATATCATTTATATTCATGTCTTTATGTAAGGTGGAATGATTCTCCTAATTGGCTGTAAATGGATCCCTAAAAACCATATTTTCTTCCATTTTTATAGGCAGAAGAGGCAAAATTACATAAACTTTCATTTTTATGTATAATGAAGGACTAATTAGTAACTATGAGTTATGAAGGGTTACAAAATTTGTTTTTCATAAACTATAAATGTCACTGTTTTCAGCTTACTGAAAACTTGAACTCATTATTCTACCTCAGTGTCTGGGCACAAAATTTAAAAGTTCTTTCAGTGAAAGAATTTATGCAAATAGATGAAATTCTCATAATTTGGAAGGAGCAAATTTCTTCATCCATGAAGTATCAGTACTGACTTAAATTGGTTATGGTTTTCCATTTCTGCTATGATTGACTGTTAAAATGATAAATTACTGTAAGTTTAGGGATTCTAATTTAGTTTGTTGAGGATTCTTTGGTATCCTCAGATTGCTCAGTGATATGCATTTCTATCAAGAATATTCTTGGAGGCCAGCTTTCCAGGAATTGTATATTGGCACATAGTAAATGTTCAAATATTTGTTGATATGTTGAATAAATGTGCAAAGTGGTTTATGCATATTGTCCCATTCAATCAAATACCATTTGTAAATGAATGTGCTGAGGTTTAGAGAGGTCATGTTATTTCCCACGGTTGTACTTACTAAGTCTTAGAGCAGGACTGGAGCCCAAAAGGCAGAGGTCCAGCTGGCTCTTCACCATCACACAACACAAACCAGGACTGATAAGACCAAATGCTAAAGCTGGTGGCTGCATAATTCAACTCACCTTTCTTTTGGGATTTATTCCTAGAGTGAAATCTCTATGTTGTTGTAGATTTGATTTTCGATTGAAAAGTAGGATAAAGCAGAGTAGAACATATGTTTTTTTTAGCTCTTCTAATTGAAGTAGAAGGAAAAATACTTGAGAGTCATACATTTAACAACTCAAGTACTTTTGCATATTTTGGAATCATTTTGCCATTTCATAGGCAGATATATATTAACCACTTCTTAATATATTGGCATTGTGCTGTGGCTGAATGAGACAGTCATATTTGGGTTTTCCAGGGACTACTCCATTTAAATGTGTTGCCCCAAGTAGTTACTTATTGTAGCCCCCATTTAATTATCTCAAAAGAGTTCTGATGTGAATGATCAATTGTACTTTCATCTTACCTGTGGTAGACCCTCAAGAAGCTTGTAAACTGATTGAGAAGAGCAGAAATATAAACATTAAAAATATTCACTAATTTCCTTCTGCCTTTGGCAGGGAGCTTCTATAATGGCTTTCAAGGGTGCTGGTCTCCTGGTATTCCTGTTCTGTGTAATGTGTCTTTGAGTAGGACTGACCTAGTGAGTTGCTTCTAATGAATGGAATTCAGCAAAAAGTGATGAAATTTTACTTCTGAGATTTGGTTGTAAATAGGATTGCCAGCTAAAACAGCTTAAGTGGAGTCCCACTTAAATTTAATCTCTGGTAAATAGTGAATAAATTTTTAATATAAGTATGTCCCCAACATGCCATGGGGCATATATTCCATGTCATCTGCAAATATTGCATGTGGCACACTAACAATGAAAAACTATTCACTGTCTGAAGTTAAAAGATAACTGAATGCCCTATATTTTAAACTTAGTTGAAAAACATGTAACAAAATTCATCTCCTTAACATTTCTAATGTGCAGTTCACTGATGTTACGTATATTCACATTATGCAAATAATGTTCAAACTTTTTCATCTTGAAAAACTGAAACTCTGTACCCATTACACGATAACTCACTGTGTTCTCTTCCCTCCAGCCGTTGGCAATTCCCAGTTTACTTTTTGTTTCTATGAACTTAACTACTCTAGATACATCAGAAAACTAAAATCATACAGCATTTGTTTTGTGACTTATTTACTTCACTTAGCATAATGTCCTCTAAATCCATCCAAGGTGTAGTACATGTCAGAATTTCCATCCTTTTTAAGAATAAATAATTTTACATTGTGTATATATAATATAAAATTATATATTATAAACATTAATTTATATAACTATACATTATATAATAATGTATAATATAAATATATATGTCTATCCCATTGTATCTCATTTTATATATATCATATATATAAGTGACATATATTTCAAATTTTGTTTATCCATTCATCTGCTAATGAACATTTGGGTTGCTTCTACATATTGGTTATTATGAATACTGCTGCTGTGAACACGGTGTACAAATGATCTCTTTAAGACTCTACTTTCAATTATCTTACCCAGAAGTGGAATTTCTGGCTCATACTGTTATTGAATTTCAATTTTTTCAGAACCCTCCTACTATTTTCCAAAGTGACCACATCATTTTGCATTTTCACCAAAAGTGAACAAGTGTTTTGATATCTTCATATCCTTGCAAATGCTTGTCATTTTCTGTTTATTGTGGTTTTTGTTGTTGTTGTTTTAATAGAAGTCATACTAAGGTGTGTAAACTCTCATATGATGTTGATTTGCATTTATCTAATGATGAATGGTATTGAGCAACTTTTCATATGATTGTTGGTCACCTTTATATCCTCTTTGGAGACAAGTCTAGTGAAACTCTTTGCTCATTTTTGAATTGGGTTATTCATAGTTTTGTTATTGTTGTTGAGCTTTATGAGTTTTAATGTATTCTTTTTTAAAAATTAATTTTATTGGTACATTTTAGGTATACAATGTAATGACATTCATCACTGAAATTTGCACTTTACATAATCTCTCTTGGTTCTTATTTTTTTCCCCATTCCCCTGCCCTCCCTTCGAGCATTCCATCCCTCCCTATTTACAAAGACTTTGTTTCCAGTTTTTCTTTTTTTAAAAATTAATTCCATTACCTTCTTTCCTTTCCCCTACCCCTCCCACTTCCCCTTCCCCTTTGCCCCTTTTCTTCCTATTTCACATTATCTATTATACCTTTTTAGTCCTTACTTTCACATTAGAGAAACTACTTGGTATTTACACGTGTGTCCCATTTATGTCATTTAAGAGTATCCTGTCAATGTGCACCCATTTAGCTATAAATGTCACTAATTTCTCATTTTTCATGGCTGAGTAGTACTCCATTTTGTTAAAAAACCACATTTTCTTTATAGAGTCTCCAGTTGATGGGCAATTGGGCTGTTTCCAAGTTTTAGCCATTATGAATTGTGCTGCTATGAACATGGGTGCACATATATCACTGTGGTATGATTCTTTGAATTCTTTGGGGAAGATACGCAGCAGAGGAATAGCTGGGTCAAATGAGGCTTCCAGTTCTAGTTCTTTGAGGTATCTCCATACTGATTTCCACAGTGGTTGCACCAGTCAACACTCCCACCAGCAGTGGAGCAGTGTTCCTCTTTCCCCACAGCCCTGCCTGCCAGCATTTGTTATTGGTTGATTTCATGGTAGCAGCCATTCTTTCTGGAGTGAGGTAGAATCTCAGCATTGTTTTCATTTGCATGTCTTGAATGACCAGAGATGTTGAACATTTTTTTCATATGTTTATTTGCTATTTCTACTTCTTTGTGTGAGAAATGTCTGTTCATTTCAGATGTCCATTTTTGGATTGGGTCTTTAAATTTGGGAGGTCTGATTTTTTTTTAAGTTCTTTATAGATTGTAAATAGTAGACCTTTGTCTGAGGAACAGCAGGTGAAGATTTTTTTCCCACATTGTGGGTTGTCTCTTCACACTGCTGGTGGTTTCTCTTGCTGTGCAGAAGCTTTTTAATAAGAGATCTCACCTGTTGATCATTTGTGTTAGTTTATGGGCCACTGAGGTTTTGTTTATAAAATCTTTTCCTACCCCAATGTCTTCAAGAGTTCTAGAGTTCTACCTAACCTCTATTCTAGCTGGTTCAGCATTTCTGTTTTAATATTTAGATCTTTAATCCATTTTGATTTTAGTTTAGTGCATGGTGAGAGATACAGGTCTAGTTTTAATCTTTGGCAAGCTGAAACCCAGTTTCTCCAGCACCATTTATTAAAGAGGGTGTCTTTCCTCCAGTGAGGATGTTTGGCTCCTTTGTCAAAAATGAGGTGGCTGAGTGTGTCTGGACTTGTTCCTGCATCTTCTAATCTGTTCCACTGGTCCTCATGACTGTTTCTTTGCCCTTACTATGCTATTTTTTCACAGTAGCTTTGTAGTATAGTTTCAAGTTGGGGGTTGTGATACCCCCTGCCATGTCTCTGTTTGCTTTTGCTATTCTAGGTCTCTTCTTGTTCCAAATGAATTTTTGGATTTTTTTCTCAAGGTCTGTGAAGTATGCTACTGGGATTTCAATTGGGATTGCACTGAATCGATATAGCAGTTTTGGAAGTGTGGCTATTTTCACTGTTGATTCTTCCTACCCAGGAGTAAGGGATGTCTTTCCATTTTCTGATATCATTTTCAATCTCTCTTTTCAGAGTGGTATAGTTTTCAGAGAAGAGGTCTTTGATTTCTTTTGTCAGGTTGATTCCTAAGTATTTCAGTTTTTTTGGATGCTGTTGTGAAAGGAAAATTGTTTGTCCTATTTCTCTGTCAGTGAGTCTGTTGTTGATGTAGAGGAAAATTACTGAGTTTTGTGTGTTGACCTTCTTTAATTTCCAGCTAGTTTACTGAATTTGGTTATTAAGTCTAGAAGACTTTTGGTGGAATTCTTGGGGTCTTTTGTATAGAGTATCATGTCATCTGCAAATAATGACAATTTGACTTCTTCCTTTTCTATCTTTCTTCCTTTTATTTCTTTCTCTTGTCTAATTGCTGTGGCTAATGTTTCCAAAACCATATTGAACAGGAGTGGTGTTAGTGGACATCCTTGTATTGTTTCTGATTTTAGTGTGAAGGATTTCAGTTTTTGACCATTTAGTATCATATTGGCTGTTTTTTTTCCCCCCTTTCCTACCAGGGATCAAACTCAAGGCCTTGTGATTGCAAGGCAGGCTGCAAAACCACCAAGTTAAATGTGCTTGCTTTGGCTGTTTGTTTTTCATAGATGGCTTTTATCAGATTGAGGTAGAGACTGTCTATTCCAATTTTTTGCAGGGTTTTTATCATAAATGTGTGTTGGATTTTGTCAAATGCTTTTTCTGCATCTATTGAGATGATCGTATGGTTTTTGTCCTTGGCTCTATTAATGTAGCATATTATATTTATTGATTTGTGTATGTTGAATGATCCCTGCATCCCTGGGATAAAACCCACTTGGTCAGGGTGTATGATCTTCTTGATGATCTTCTGCATTCTATTTGCCAGTATCTAATTAAGGATTTTTGCATCTATGTTCATTAGTGAGATTGGCCTATAGATAGCTTGTTTTTTTGGTTGGATCTTTCTCTGCTTTGGGGATCAAGGTGATGCTTGCTTCCAGAAATGAATTTGGGAGTATTGCTTCCCTTTCAATTTCATTCAAGAGTTTACACAGTAGTGGCGGTAGTCTCTAAATGTCTTATAGAATTCAGCAGTGAAGACATCAGGAGCCAGGCTTTTCTTCGTTGGTAAGTTTTTAATTACATTTTCAATTTCATTGATTGATATTGGGTCGCTTAGAATTTTTAGGTCTTCTTCGTTCAACTTTGGTAATGCATGTTTATCTAGGAATCTGTCCATTTTTTCTGTGTTTTTCATCTTATTGGCATACAGGTTCTTGAGGTAGGTATTGATGATCCTCTGGATTTCTGCTGGATCCATTGTAATTTCATCCTTTTCATTCCTAATTCCATGGATTTGGGCCTTTTCTTTCTTTTTTCTGATAAGATTGGCTAAAGGTTTGTTAACTTTGTTTATTCTTTTGAAGAACCAACTATTGGATTCATTGACCTTTTGTATCATTCTCTTAATCTCCATTGCATTGATTTCTGCTCTGATCTTTATAATTTCCTTGCTTTTTTGAGCTTTGAGTTTGTCCTGCTCTTCTTTTTTCTAGAAGCTTGAGGTCCAGCATCAGGTTGTTTAATTGGGCTTGCTCTGTTTTCCTAATATGAGCATTCACTGCTATGAATTTCCCTCGTAAGACTGTGTCCCATCGATACTGGTATGTTGTATTGTCATTGTCATTTAATTGAAGGAACTGCCTGATTTCTTCTTTAATTTCCTCTGTGACCCATTGGTTATTCAGAAGTGTATTGTTCAATTTCCATGTGTTTATGAAATTTTTGTGGTTTGTTTTGCTATGGATCTCCCATTTCATCGCACTATGGTCTGATAATATACAGGGGAAAACTACAATTGTTTTGCACTTACTTAAATATGTTCTATGAGTGAGTATGTGGTCTATTTTGGTCTATAATCTGTGTGCAGCTGAAAAGAATGTGTATTCTGATTTTGGGGGGTGGAATATTCTGTAAACATCTGTTAAGTACCTTTGTTCAAGAGTTTGATTGAGTTCTAGTATTTCATTGCTTATTTTTTGTCTAGTTGATGTATCTATTTGTGTCAGTGGGGTATTGAGGTCTCCCTCCACTACTATTGTACTAGTGCTTATATAATTTTTCACGTCAATTAGTATGTGTTTTACATAGTTGGGTGCACTAGTGTTTGGTGCATAGATATTTATGATTGTCATTTCTTCCTCTTGGATTTTTCCCTTTACAAGGTTCTAGTGTCCTTCTTTGTCTCTCTTAATCAGTGTTGGTTTTAAATCCATTTGATCTGCCAAGAGGATAGTTACTCCTGCTTTTTTTTGGGTTCCTGTCTCACATAGTATTGTTTTCCACCCTTTAACTTCCAGTCTATGACTTTCTTTTTGAATTAAATGTTTCTTGTATGCAGCATATTGTTGGATCTTGCTTCTTGACCCATTCTGCCAGTCTATTTCTTTTGATTGGTGAATTGAGACCATTAACATTGATGATTATAACTGATACATATTGACTTATCATTGTCATGACTTTTTCTTTTTGTTGCATTCTCCCCCTTTGCATTTATTTTCTTGTTGTGCCTGATGGATTCATTTTGCTGGGCTTCCTGGGGTTGTGATTCTTCTTGTCTTTTCCTAGGATATTGTCTAAAATTTTTTGGAGTGCTGGTTTGGTATTCATGAAGTTCCTAAGGTGCTCTTTGTCATGAAAGTCATTTCTCCATCAATTTTGAAAGATAGTTTTTCAGGGTACATCAGTCTGGTTTGGAGGCTGTTTTCTTTTAGGGCTTGAAATATATTACTCCAAGGTCTTCTTGCCTTGAAGGTTTGCATTGAGAAGTCTGGTGTGATTCTGATGGGCTTTCCTTTGTATGTGATTTGTTTCTTTTTTCTAAATGCTTGTAGAATTTTGTTCTTCCGTTGGGTTTCTGGAATCTTAACTATTATATGCCTATGTGTAGATTTTTTTTTGATCAAGGATAGTTGGAGTCCTATATGCCTCACTTATCTGTGTGTCAAGTTCTTTTCCCCTGCTTGGGAAATTTTCTGCCATCACTTCTGTGAAGTTTTTTTTTAATGTCATCTGCACTCTCTCTTATTTCTTCATTGACTCTGATCATTCTTATGTTATTCTTCTTTTGCATTGTCTAGCAGCTGCTGGATTGATTTCTCATGGTCCCTTATTATTTTAAAGAGATTTTTCTTTTCCTGGCACTAATTGCAATTTTATTTCTATATCTGAAATTCTTTCCTCACTTTGGTTCATTCTGCTGTGTAAAATTTCAATGGAGTTTTTCATGTCCTGGAAATCTGTTTGCACGTGTTTTATGGATTCCATTTGTTTCCTATGTTGGGATTCCATCATGTTCCTCAACTCCTCTTTAGATTTATTAATCATTCCTTGCATTATGGGCACAATCTCTGTTGTTATCTGAGAAATTAATTCTGATTTCATTTTTTCCAGATCCTCTTTCATTGCCAATTCTGGAGTCCAGGTGGTTGAGTATCAGATTGTTCCACCTTGTTTCCCTTTGGGTTTGCTTTAGGTGATCTGTAAGTCTGGGTTTGAGACTTGGTTAAGTGTTTTCTCACTTCAATGGGTTGGGGGGTGTGCTGCTGGCACCCATGCAGCTCACTTCCTCCATGCTGGGAAAAGCTCTGCTCCTCTTTGCTGGGGGTGGAGGTACAGCTGCCCGGAAAGCTCACCTCCTCAGTGCTTTGGGTGGCTCTGCTCCTCAGTGCTGGGGGCTGTGGTAAGCCTGCCTGGAGAGCTCACCTCCGCGCTGCTGGGGTAGCTCTGCTCCTTGGTGCTGGGGGTGACTCTGCTCCTTGGTACTGGGGGCAATGGTACAGCTGTCCAGAAAGCTCACCTCCTCAGTGCTGGGGGTGCCTCTGCTCCTCAGCACTGGGGGTGGTGGTATGGCTGCCTAGGAAGCTCACCTCCTCAGTGCTGGGGGAGGCTCTACTCCTCAATGCTGGAGGCAGTGGTAAGGCTGCCTGGAAAGCTCACCTCCTTGGTGCTGGAGGCAGCTCTGCTCCCAGAATTTTAAAATCTTAATGTAAAGGTTGTATATTTGTACTTTTGTTGCCTATTGTTTTGATGGCATATCTAAGAAATCATTGTTCAGTGCAATGTTACAAAGACATTTTTCTTGTGATTTCTTTTATCATTTCAGAACTTAAATTTAGGTGTTTGATCTATTTTGAGATGATTTTTTACATGGTATGTAAGGTAAGAGTCCAAATTTATTCTTGTTATGTGGATATCCAGTTTTCCCAACACTATTGATTGGAAAGACTGTTCTTCCACATTTAATGGGCTTGGGGCCCTTGTTGAAATGTTGACCATATATATGAGCAGTGATTTCTAAGTTCTCTGTTCTGTTTTTTTCACATGTCTTTGTGTCAATATCTCACTGTTTCTCGTCTCCCATTACATGAAAACAGATGTCTTTCCATTTGTTTGTGTCTTTAATTTATTTCAGAAATGTTTTGTAGTTTTTAGTACGCATGTCTTTTACCTCCTTGGTCAATTTCATTTCTAGGAATTTTATTGTATGATGCTATTACAAATAGAATTGTTTTCCTAATTTCTTTTTGGATTGTTCGTAGTTTGTATTCAAAACACAATTTGTTTTGTTCCTGATCCCTAGCTGAAAAGTTTTCAGCATTGTTTATGATGTTAGCTATGGGCTTTTCATATATGGCATTATTAAATCAAGATAGTTTCTGTTTCTGGTTTGTTGAGAGCTTTATCTTAGAAATATGTTAAATCTTGTTGAATACATTTTCTGCATTAATTGAGATGATCCAGTGGTCCCCCCCCCCCCGATCTTGTTATGTTGAATTACTTTGGTTTTTTTTATTGGTCTATAGTTGTTTTCTTTTGCTTGTAGTTTTTTTTGTTTTAAATCTGGCTTTGATATTAGGGTAATGCTGGCCCCATAGAATAAGTTTGCAAGTGTTTTTTATTCTTTTATTTTCTGGAAGAGTTTGAGAAGATTTGCTGATAATTCTTTAAATGTTTAATAGAATATACTAGTGAAGGAATTTAGCCCCAGTCTTCTGTGTGTTGGGAAAAAATTGATTACTAATTCAATCTCCATATTAGTTACTGATCTGTTCTAATTTTTTATTTCTCCATGATTCAGTCTTGGTTGTGTATTTGTGGGGCTTATCAATTTCATCCAGGTTGTTGAATTTTTCACATAAAATAGTAATATTTTCTTATAATCCTTTTATTTGAAGGAATATTGAAATGTTTTCTTTTCTATTAGATTTGAATAATTTCTCTTTCTAAATTTTGGTTAATCCAGTGAAATATTTGTTAATTTTGTTAATCTTTTTGAAGAGTGAACTCTTCATTTTATTGATTTATCTTTGCTCTGATCTTTACTTTTTATTTCCTTCTGCCAATTTTATGTTTAATTTACTAATTTTTTTCCTAGTTCCTTGAAGCATGAAGTTAGGTTGTTGATTTAAGGTCTCTCTTCTTTTTTAATACACCTATTTATAGCTAGAAATTTCCCTCTTGGCCTGCTTTGTTTGTTCTATTTTTTAATTTGCTAAACATGGGACACAGCTATTAAAAACTGACTTCTGTCTTGTTTGTACTTCCTGTCTGGCCTTCTTTCTTTCTCACTTTGGTGAAGCCAGCTGCCAGGCTGTGAACTGCCATTTGTATAGCAAACAAGACAAAGAAGATTTTGGTCTGATAATCCATAAGGAAATGAAAGCTATGAACGAATTTAACAGTGGACTGACTCCCAAGAGAGCTTTAAGATGACCACAGATTGGGAAACACACCTTTATTGCACTTCCCTAACTTGTCCGAGTCAGATGACCCAGCTAAGCCATAGCTGGATTCCTAAGCCCCCAAAACTATAAAATAATAAATGTTTGTTGCTTTCAGCCACTAAATTTGTAGTTCATTTGTTAAGCAGCAACAGATAACTGGCACATTGCCTTAGTATTTTCCTGAGGGGCAATTGTAGTATACCTTTCAACATTTTATTCTGTATACATCTTTCATAACCTTTGAAATAGTAATTTCAGCATGTACCTGATATGTAGGTCACACAGAGATATGAACTGGAGTCTGGCAAAAAATTTAAGTCATTTAAATGGTGGACCAGATCCAATAAAATATCTTATAAATTGGCATTTTATTGGTAATAAAACAAAGGAATGTGTAAGAATGTTGAAACTGCTGGAGAAGATACACCTAGAGGTTCTGTAAACAATAAATAAAACAAATTGTATAGCATTTATGATGTCTATTTCAAATGCTCTTTTCAATTTAGTGAACATAATAAGGGTTTACATAATATCATTCTTAAATCTATTTACATATTTATATATGTTGATTAAGCTAATCATAATGTATTCATCAATGGAAGTGTCTGTTGTCACTTAGGATGAAGGTCCATAAATATATCTGAGGACATGGAGATTTGTTGGCAGTAAAATATTAAGAAGAAGGCAGATTGATGCTAAACTTTTGCTATTACAATGAATGTTGTGATGACCATCTTTGTAGCGAAATGTTTGCACATATGCATGATTATTTACTTTGAATGATCCCCTGAAAGCAAAACTCTTGGGCCCAAATGTATCTCAATTTTTAAGTTATGTCTTAGTTCAATTCTGGCTATTCCAGTTGACTGTGGTAATGACCTATCCCCTTTCCTAGCACCTGCTTGAGTCTTTGGACATTTGCAAAGCTAACTTCATATGAGGGACTCCTCAAACCTCTCGCCTCCAATTTCCCTCCTCTCTTCTCTGAGAAAATTGCAGTGGTTCCTGGCTGTGTCTTCATTGTTCTACTTTTCTGCTAGAACTATTGCTAGGTAACATTTTGTTTTGTTTTAAACATTATATTATGGACATGTCTCATATTGAATATATGGTTATCAGACATTTTTTCATTGGTTAACAAATCTACCTGCTTTTTCCTGAAAATGCATTAGACAGAACACGGTTGTTTATACTAAAGGAAAACTAACCTGGCTGCAACTTAATTATCATGAAGTCCCACATGTCATCTTTGATGCTGTATAAATTAATAATGTAATTGTGGAGTTCTCATACTGGGGATGGTTACTACCCTTCTCCAGAAAACTAGGCTAGCAAACAGCTTTGCATTAACATATATTCTGAGTGGAACTTTCTTTTCCCTGAAACACTTCTACCCCCTCCTGATATCCCTCCCTCCTCTTTTTTATGTCCCTTTTACTCTCCTTGGAAGCAGTCTGTGGCATTCTTATAGGTACTGTTTCTCCTCTGGGTGGCTATTGAAATATCCCTCTAATATTTCTCCATTATAATGTGAGCCGTCAATAGCACAATGCCTTGTCAGCCTGCCTTTCCAGGACATAGCACAAAGCTATTCCATTACTCTGCCATCCATCAGGACAATAAGCCACAAATCTTTTTCAGTGCAGTGCCAGACGCGGCCACCTTTGAGTTGGAAGGCAGGGAAAGGCAGGAATGTTTCCCCAGTGTGGGGAGAAATCAAACAGGGGTATTCTGGCTCCTTCTGCCTTTGCTCTTTTGAATGAGTCACCACATACTTTTAAGAAGAGACCTTAATTGGAAGGAAGGAAAGTTTTCTTTGGTTAAATGATTCAGTCAGAGAAATTGCACAAGTCCACTGGGGACAAGACTCCAATATGTGCTTGATTTTCTTTGGAGGATTTGCTAATGATTGGTGGGAGCCTCGGTTCTTATTTATTACTTACTTTTCTTCATAATGAAAAAGAGACCATATGTTGGGTGTGCAGCATGCTGATAAACTCTCTTGGAACAGTAACTGGCAAGTCCATGCATTCTGTAGCCTGTGCTATTAGAGGGGAAATACTACATGCTATTAAGAAATTTGCAGCCTTTGATGTGGGTACAACTTGGCCGTCAAGGTTTATGCTAGTATCAGCTAAATATGTGATGTGCTACATGTTTTTTAAAAAGAATGTTAAACATTTCTTACCTCACTAGGAACATCAAAATAAATTCCAGATGGATTAGAGTTAAAAATTTAAAAGTCTAAACTGTTAAAAATTGTAGAGGAAAATAGATGTGAATATTTATCAAACCTCTTGAGGGGGAAGGTTTTCTAAGCTTAAAGTTGATGGAATAAATACTAAGGATGTGACTGATAGATATGACTACATAAAAATTTAAAACTTTTATACAGTAAAAAAAATTCACCAATATGAAGAAGCAATCAACAAAACTAGAGATAATGTGATGTGAAATTCAAGCAAGCATAAAATAATAATATAAAATTCATATAAATTCAATAATACAGAATTCTAAGACTCAGGTAAATAGAGAAAGACATTAAGTAGGCAAAAAAATACAAAATATACTGGTAAATAACTGAAAAATGTGAGTGTTCCTAAGTAATCAAATTAATGTAAATTAAAGCAATAATGAAGTGTGATTTCCCCTTTTCAAGATTTCCTTAACAATTTATCTGATATTTAAAATAAAATAATAATATCTAATGTTGATGAAGGTATGATAAATCGATCACTCTCACCTTCTGATTAGAATGAAGGCAGGATGTGTAGGATAACATTCCTGTTTCTGAAAATACCTTTAAAATAAAAATGTGTATGGAAAATATTTGGAAGGCTGACTTTATATAATGTGACTTTAGAATGGCTTAAAAAATGCTCTGAGCTGGGAGTGGGTGGTGTGTGCCTGAAATCCCAACTACCCCAGAGACCAAGGTGGGAGGATTGCAAATTCAAGTCCAACCTGGGCAACTTAGCAAGACCCTGTTCACACACACACACACACACACACACACACACACACACACACACACTAAGTAAATAAATAACAAAAGGAACTGAGGATGTGTTGGAGCATCACTGAGTTCAATCCTCAATACAAAGTTCTTAAGTAAAATTTTTTCTTTCAACTTTTTTCTAATTTTTCTGAATTCTCTGTAACAATCCTATGTGACTTTTAGTCTGAAGTAGATGTCAAGTTCCACCAAACGTCAGCTGTGTGATACCACTGAGGCCCTGGGCCTCAGCCTGCTGTTGTTTTGCTAATGCCATTTTTAATCCTTGTACTAATTTCTCCTCTACAATCAAAGCCCTGGACATTTCTACACATACAACCATAACCTCCTTTCTCACTTTCCTGCCTGTAGTATGGCAGCCTATTCTGATGAATTTATGTCTTCTTCTTCTTGTTTTTTTTCAGTTGTTGTTGTTTGTTTGTTTGGCATATGGCCTTTGGCAATATTCTTCTTTTTTTGTTTTTTTAAAAATTAACTTTATTGGTACATTTTAGGTATACATTATGATCACATTCATCATTGGGAATTTGTACCTGTACGTGATATATCTTTGTTCTTGTTTTTTCCCATTCCCCTGCCGATTCTTTTCTTTCCAATCTGAGTATTCTCCCCATCCATCTGCTTTTGTAGCCAACTCCTTTTTAAAAATTAACTTTTGAACCTCTTCTGCTAATGCTTATTTTCTCTGAGCTTCAATTTCTTCATCTCTTAATGGAGCGCAATAGAAATATCTACTCTACAAATTTTTGTGAGAATTAAATTCAATGAGAAAAATATAAGTATGTGTCTTATAATCCTTCAAGCTCTGTGCCAATATCACTGACCTTCTGTTTACTCTAGTTTGCTATCTATGTTTAAACCTCAGATTTGTGGTCCTAAATGTATCTGAGTGTTGGCTATGGCTCCTGATGAACTGTCCCATTTGTACACTCATCCACTGTTGGTACAAGGACAGTGGCCTTTGTCCGTGCTGGTGAGGGCCTACAGAGGAGGAAAATGCTTTATCTCTGCAGGTTGGGGAGAGTCCAGCAGCTAGCTCTGTGTCCTGGATTTGCTCCTGTTGGTGTGAATGGAGAGGGAGATAGTGCAGGACTGGAACACATGTAAGAAAGAATGATGTCTCTCATGCTCTAGACAAGAAGACTGGAGAGCTTCGTCTTTGCTTCTCAGTAATGACCTTGTGGTAGAGAGCTAGTTCATCTCACAGTGAGGCAGTGATAGTTCAGTCTTTACTGAGTGCCCACTATGATTCACCAAGCATTCCCTAAGGCAAGAGTTCTGCCAGATGCTGAGCTCTGAGATCTGCAGGAGGGACCCTGCTTTCAGGAGCCTGCAGATCAGAGGATGAACACTGACTTGCAAACAGATGATTATGACAAATGTAGTCCATGCTATACTGTATACTGTGTAGGGTGCGGTGCACAAAAGAGCAAATAGCAAACTCTATTCTGGACACAGGAGATGGCTAGGGTCAGGGCTGGAGATGGCTATATAGAGGAAGCAGCCTTTCAATGGGGGTTGAAAGGTGCATGCTCTTTTCCAGGGTTAGACCTATTAGGGTAGAGATATTTGCAGTGGGGAAGCCTGTGCAAAGCCAGAGTAGAGTTCAAAGCTGTAGAAAAAGACAATGAGGAAGACTCAATATGGCTGCAACCCAGCATAGTGGGTAAATGGGAGTGAGCTTGGCTCTGCCTTGGCTCTGGGTGCCATGGTTTTCTGGGTAGGAAGGCACAAACCCACAATCTCTGATATGGAACCTTTGGGGCCAGATTGATTTTGGAGTTAGATATTTTAAGATTTCAAAGTCTAATACTTTGATTTTATTGTTCATTTCTTATACTATTCCAAGAGGAGCCTGGGGCAGCACCTATGATAATCTTGTTAATATTTCTGACACCAAATAGTCACACTCAACAAAGACAAAGCTTAAAGAGACTTAGGTTAGTTTAGATCAAGTTTGGCTGCTAAATGTGCACAATGAAACTGGAATTTCAGAACTTGTTGAATCTTAAAATCAGGTGTGAGAAATTATAGGATTGTAATAGATATTTTTGTTTGTTTTATTTTTTTAATCCCAGGGGCAGTAGATAGTCATTAAAGGATTCTGCATGGGAAGTTATGTAATTTCAATTGGGTGGTAGAAAAATAAACCTGCAGCTTTTGAAAAGAGTGAATTCAAAGGAAAGCTAAGGGATCTTTTTACTCTTTTCTGTGTTCTTCTCCTCACTCTACTGGTTTCCTTTAATGTCTTTTCAACAGTTCTTTTTTTTTTTCATCACTTCCTGGTGTTCCACTTCCAGTAGCCCTCCCATGACAAGCTTTTGTACTTCACGCTCTTTGTATGAGTACTCCTTAGATTCAGGGACTTACTTCCTGGGTTACATGTGTTTCCATTTATCTGGAATCTCATTTTCCCTCGACACTTTCTCTGTTTGTACTGAGAAGTCCTTGTCCTTTACCCTCAGCTTTCATACTTCTCCTCATATAGCAATCACCCACTAGTGTTTAGAATTACAGTGTTCCCTAAGCGATGTAAGAGACCATTTGCAGGTAAGGAAACAGGGGCTCAGTCAGGTCCATAGCTGCACAAGTTACATCTGAGAACGTTCTAGAACTCAGTACTCCTTGATCCAAGTTCTATTAGCCCGTTTTGTCTCTGACAATCAAAGTTAGTATCTAAGACAATCACTTTGAAAGAAGGAAAAGTTATTTTGGCTCACCACCACAGAGTTTTCAGTCCATGGTTGATTGGCCTATTGTTTCTGATCCTGTGGCAAGGCAGTACATCATGGTGGGAGCATGTTGTAGAGTGAGCCGTTCAACACATGGCAGCCAGAAAGCAGAGAGAGAGAGAGAGAGAGAGAGAGAGAGAGAGAGAGAGAGAGGCAGGAGGCCCAGTATCCCCTTCAAAGACATGCTTCCTGTGACCGTTATTTCCTTCTATGAGGACCCTCTTCCTAAAAATTCTGCCACTTTCCATCACCATATACTGGAGACCAAGCCTTTGTGTGACACTCCAGATCCAAACTATGGCACTGGTCTAGAGTCTTTTACTTAGCATCAAGGTGTTTGTGACCCATGGCATTCTAGGAGTTTGGTGTGAACCTAAGCTGTCTTTTCTTTTAGAGGAAAATCTGAGGGCCACGTCTGAGGATGTCTTTTTCATTTTATTATCATGCTTGGCAAGGTGCCAAGTAAATGATATTTAGATTCTAAGTTACACTTTGGTACTTGGTCTTTTTTTAGCATGTATGAGCTTGAGTCACTATTGCATTCCTGACCAATGAGGTCTCTGATATACAATGGTATAGTTATTGTTATTTTGGGACAATTATTTTACAATGGCCAATTGCATTTTACTACCTGAAGAGAAGATTGCTTAGCATAATAGAAACTAACTGTTGAGGAAATGCTGCTGGGCTCTTTATTATTTGTTCAAGCCATGATGCTGAATCTTCCTTTCCTTTACCTATGAAAAGGAAAGGGCAGAAAAAGAGTGCAATATTTATAAAATAACACATTGCCTAAAGACCACTATTTAAATATTACCATTTGCCAAATATCTTTAATGCACATTCAGTTAACAGATATTAAGGTGAAAAAGAGAAGAGGAAAGAGAAAAATACTAATCTATAAACAGGCTTCAAGCACCTTATTCATTGTATTGTTTCTCACCTATTGTATTTTTCTTTGCCTTTTGAATTTTCTCCAGCCTTGGAAAAAAAAAATTACTCCTGCAATACTTTGCAACAGGAACGTGTGAACTTTCCTCAGACATATTTCAGGTGACCTATAAATAGCTCAGCAGAATAATACAGTGCTGCTACTGGGAGACTGGGGAGCAAGGCAAAATCCTAAGAGTGACAAAGCCTGTCAGAATAATTCAGGGCAAAATTATGATCTGCTTGGACCTGGTGATTGCTCTCCTTGCATTTAGATGTTGATCATTGCTGGTCTGGCTGTGGAAGTTCCTGAATCATGATCACAGATAATTTCCTTCTCTGTGGAAAGGGAAGAGCCAGCCATACCCTCATTCTGGCACCTAGTTCTAGCCATGTGAGCTTAGCATGGTACCTTACTCTTTGAGCTGTAGTTTCTTGTTATGTAAAATGGGCACACCTGTCTTAAAAGATTGGTGTAATATAAACATGATAATACAGCAATATGCAGCATTGCACCAGCATATAGAAGATAAGCAAAAGATGGTCCAGTGAGGTGTCATGTCAGAGTGGGGAGAACATGGTTTCTGGACTTGGGAGCTGTGGGTGCAAATTGTGCTCCCTCATTTCCCTTGTGGGCAAACTACAAGATGTTTCTTAAAAACTCTCAATTTTCTCATTTATAAAATGGTGACAGGTTGGTGAAATAATCATGATGAGGGGTCAACATTGTTATTGAACATGTATTTGTTAACTTCATGTTTTCAGCTAAGCATTGTTCTGGGCACTGGGATAAAGCAACGCATAAAACTTGCTTTTAAGGCACTGAAGTAGTAATGTTGGAGATGAATAATTGAACAAGCAATTATACTATACCAGATAATGACAGAGCTCAGTGGAAACATCTGTTTGGGAAACTTTATCCAGAATTTGGGAGCCATAGAAAAAAATTTTAAAGGCTCAGATGAAAACTGAAAGAAGTGCAGGAGTATCTTAGTCTGTTTTCTGTTGCTATAGCAGAATACCTGAGGTGGGCTAACTTTATAAAGAAAAAAGGTTTATTGTATTTAACTCACATTTTTGGAAATTCAAGGCAACAGTGACAGGATCAACTCAGCTCTGGTTAGAACCTCCCTACTGAAATGGCAGCACAATGGGCTGAGTGTTTGCAGGAGCAAGAGAACATATTGCCAGGCAGGAACCCAGAGGGAGAGATGGGGCCCAAGGTTTCCTCTGAGTGCACCCACTTAATTGACTGAAGGCCACATACTAGGTCCCACCTCTTAAAAGCTCCATACCATCTTCTACTGCACACCCTGGGGACTAAGCTTCCAACACAAGAACCCCTGTGGGTTACTTTCAAACCATAGTAGTTAGCTGTCCAAGTGGAGCTGAGGAAAGTGTTACACATTGTTTATTACTATAGACACTTCTCACTTAATCCTCATGATGAGTTTAGGAAGAAGGACCTATTATTACAGTGATTTTACAGATGAGAAACTAAGGATTAGAGAGCCAAGTCCAGATGTCCTCTAGATAGAAACTTTTGGAGTTTTGCAGAGCTCACTGCAATTCCCTTTCCGCTAGGAGTGCTTTCCTTTCACTCCACTGTGCAAGTGATGGGATGTCTAGCAATGGAATCCTGCCGTAGGTATGCACCCTTAGTTATAGTTGATTAGACCGAGGATAACATCTGAGCCAGGCTGGGCGAAATCAGTTCTCTACTAGTAATATTAAAATTGAATAGAGAGATACAGAGAGCAGAAGTTTTGGAGTTAACTTGGGTCAGTGTATTTGAGAGAAGGTCCATAAACAGCAAAGCTTTTACATTCAAGGTATGATCAAAAGACAGTGAATGATTAAATTCTAAAAATCCATTTCAGTAAAAAATACATTGCCATTAACTCCCCTCAGAATATTTCTCCTCACTTTGAACACACTTATCCCATCATTCTTGCCACTTTCTGAAGCAGTTCTGGAGGTCTTCTTTTGTGTCTTTACAAGGGGAGCTTAAAAATACGGTGAATGCTGCTGCTGATTGCCATTTAACAGAAAGGAGGCTCCTAAAAAATTATGGTGTGTCCTCATCCACCTTATTCACTGGATCTGGCTCTTCTCCAAGTGTTTCAGAGTGTTTACTTAATTTATGTTTAATGTATCACTAAGATATTAAGCTAGGCCTACTATATTGCTCTTTGTTACTCATTTATTCTGTCTGTTCCCCCTCCCATACTAATTTCTGCCTTCTTTTTGGGTTACTGAGTGATTTTTAGAATAAAAATTTTATTTTATTTTTTTGTATGGGCCTCTTACCTCTTAATTATACTTTTGTGTTTGCTACTCTTACTTTATCAAAGACTATTTGGAGTCTACATTATGTAACTTTTTTCTTAAAAATTTCTTACTTTGCACTTTCTACTTTAAAACTGTGACTCCTTTTTGTTTGTTCTCTAACCCTTTGTGCTACTGTTTACATATCTTTTGTTTCTACATACATTATAGTTTAAATACTATTTTTAAAACATAATAAATAATATTAAAAGACATTTAAAATCACATTTTACTTTAATTATGTGTTTTAAAACTTGTATTTAAAGGAAACAATAAAAAGATAAAGCATTTATTGGGTCTGGAGGTGCAGCTCAGTGTTAGAGTGCATGTCTCTAGCCTGATTGGGGGGCTGATTTTAAACCTAGGATCAGAAAACAACAACAAAACAGAACAAAACTTCACAACCTATTCTTTATATTTACCACTTATTTACTGCTTCTCATGCTCTTTAATGCTTCTCGCAGATCTGAGATACCAACTGGAAGAGCTGTCAACTGGAGCATATCTGAATTTTTAAGTAGAAGAACATCCTTTTGCTTTTCTTACAACAAATTTCTGCTGGTGACAAAAATCTCTCAGCTGTGGCTCACCTGAAATTACATCTGTTTTACTCTTGCTTTTGAACAAGAATTTTACTAGACATTGATATTCTTGGTTGATGTCTGTACCCATCCAACACCTAGGAAAGACTTCTATTGTCTACATTCTTTGATATTTAAAATGAGAACTCAGCAATAATTGTATCATAATCCTTTGATTACAATTTTAAATTTCATCTATATCTTTGAAGTTCTCAATAGTCTTATTATGATGTCCTAGGCATGGTTTCTTCATATTTATTCAGTCAGGGTTCTCTATATATTTATTCAACCTGAGGTTCACTAAGATTCTTTAATCTGTAAGTTAATCTTTTTATTTAAATCAAATTTTAGAAAATTTTGATCATTATTGATTCATTCTATATGAACCAGATGACTGGTATTTAAACTGTTTTCTTTATATGAATTTCACTATCATCACTCAAAATACTCTGCAGTGTGGAGCAAGTGGCTTATGAATAACTCTCAAATGCCAAGATTAAAAGCACTGTGGTGTATAGAGTAGAATCTGCACTTTGGCTTTGTTATGATTTATTTTCCTCTTTGTAGATTGAATATTGTCAGGTATATCAAAAATTTGATCAATTATTTCATCCCATACTCACTTTGCTATTCCTTTGGGACTTAATATTATGTTTCAGTTAGACTTCTTGATATTGCCCCACAGGTCCCTGAGGCTCTGCTCATAAATGTCACTGTTTATATAATAATACTCATAATCTTACTGATAATAAAATAACTATCAACTATTGCATATCCAACATGTGCAGGCATCTTGTCAAGTGCTTTCTGTATGTTGTTTCATTTAATGATTTGAGCAAACTTTATGAAGGATGTGCCATTTAAGTTAGAAATGTGTCACATGTCAAGGATGCAGATGATCTAATGGTGTCAAGTGGGACTAGGTTTTCACCAGACTCATTTTTCTTTCCTCTATGGCACCTACCTAGACTACATTTTCCAGCTTCCCTTGCATTTGGCTCCACCTATTTGTCTGAGCTCTGGCCAATAGAATATTGGTGGAAGTGATACCTACAACCTCTGGGCTTGTCCAATAAAAAAATCTTCTAAGGGATCCTTTCTCCTCTCAGCTGGGTTTCTATGCTTAAGAGGAGCTTATAAGCCATTTTCAATATGGTGGAGAGTTCACCATCCCAGAGTCTTGCACATTCCATGGAGATGTTCCTCAAGACTCTCCTCCCGTCTGTCTTGCTTCTGCTTGTGCTTTATATGAACAATAAATAAACTAGTATTTTCTAAGCTAATGGAATTTTAGAATTTGTTTGTTATAGAGTTGGTATTACCTTAACTAATACAATATTAAAGCTCAGAGAGGTTTACAATTTTCCAGGTAACATAAGTATGAGTCAGAAAGATTAAAGAATATGTTTAAGATCTCACAGCTAGCAGCAAGTGGAAATGCCTGGAGTTTTAAAACTACACATTTTTTTTTGAACTCAAAAGCGTACATCTTCATCACCATCTACTTTTCATTCTTTCCAAAGTTATGCCTTTGAAAAATATAGGACAATGTTATTGTACATCTCTACAAAATATTAGTGAAAATAGTAGAGTGAGGTGTCAGGAGAGCCAGGTTTGAGTGCAGTGTTTGTTGTTTTCTGGCTGTTTAATTGGGCGCAAGTCATGCGGAACCCACCTTGTTTGATTATTGGGAGGATTAACTCCATCATTACTTGCCACAGGGAGAAAAAAACAGCTAACATTTTTGAGCTTTTCTTTACATTATCTCACCATCCTATGATGTAAGTGGTACTATTATGGCCAGTTGTATAAACAAGGAAGCATAGAGGTTAGTTTTAAGCATAATTGCAAATCAAATGATGCATTCAAAATGTTGCACATACTTCCTCAAACATACTAGGTACAGATGTGTGTTAGTTCTTTTTTTCAAATATTGACATCTTATTTAGTAGAGCTACAAACACCATGCTGAATTCAACCAAAGACCAATACAGTTAACATGCTGGAATTATATTTTTCCTCCTTCAGGTTCCCAATTCAAACTTAAACTCTGTATATTACATGTGACCTCTCCAAATGTCAATTTTCCTTCATCAAATAATCAATTCACTTGAAACCAGTTCATTAACTATCAGCTTCTAGAATTTTCCATTGATGGAAATGGAACTTCTAGATGACCATATCTTGTTCATTTCCTGCACAGGTAGGTAAGGGTAAGAAAAGAAATTTATTTTACTAAAAATATAATAATTCAACCAGCAATACAAGTTGAAGGAAACAAAATTATATTTGAACAAAATTAATGTATATGAATTAGACTGATATTTAGGCTGTTTTCTTTATATGAATTTCATTATAGTTATCCCAAACATCTTGTTGTGTGGGGTGTTAAGTGGTTCATGAATAAAATTGAGATGCCAAAATTAATAGCACAGCTGCTCACCGAGCAGACATTAAGCTTTAACACTATTATGATTGTCCTTTCTGGAGACTGATTATTGTCACACATACTTTAAGATTGGACAGAGATTCGGGGAGGATAAACTTTCAGACACAGAAAAAGTGATGAATTAGATACCAAAGTAAGATTTCAGAACAGGTGGGGCAGGTTATTGGCTTCCATGTCCAATGGAAACCATCTTCCCTTCCTGGCTGTCTCAGTCCTACTGCTCAGAGCATTCTCCACTGCATCTTGTTATCAGCAAAGCCTACGTGTTAACCTCAAGCTCCTACAGGCAGCCACAGCAGTCTCTACCCCAGCTTCTTTGACAGCCCTGGGACATCTGAGTTATTATTTCAGGCTGATCACAGCCCAGATGCAGCTGGTTAATTGGTCACTCTAAGTGAACCCAAAACAGTTGAACTTCATGAATCCCTGAATGAAAATTTGTGTGCAAAGCCTGCAAGATCATTCTTTGCAGGTCCACATCAATGCAGCCCCCTCAGAATAATAACACAATAATCTATATGGGCCCTGTCTTTTCCTGGGGCATCCATAAGTTTCAGTCATTTTTATTTTTCTGATTAAAGCTTTCTACTGCAACTACATATTCAGATTAGCAGAATGGCCACCTTTCCTGCCCTCAATTACCCAAGAACCCTTCTTCTCCAAAGTAGTTCTTCTCCAAAGTAGTTCTTGGAGAAAAATCTTGGCAATATGGTAAATCCATATTCAGCCTCTGTTTTCTTCTATATCGCAAGTGCCACATGAGCTTGATCTTAAAAACAAGAGATTATGCCCAGTTGTACTTACCAGGAAGCACAAGTTTCTTCTTGGATGCCCTGGTGTTGTTTCAAGTTTCCAGACATTTCATCTGGTGAGCTCTCTCTTTCAGTGCTATCTTTAGAGGCTTTAGAAGCCTCAGCAATTTTACAGAAGACTGAAGAGCGTCTTTCAGTGGTGTGTCGGCAAAGGACTTTCCTGCCCTCTCAGAGTTACAATGGCCAAGGCTTCTCTGAAACACGTTACAACTCTTGGTTCTTTCATGCCAGGGCACCAGGTAGATCTGCTATGCTTGTGTAAGAAATGGTCTAGGGCCCATGACCTTAAGCCATTCCTCTCCTACCTTCACATTGCAGCCCCAGAAGCAATGTTCTCCAAAGTCCTTCCTCCTCCCTGTTCCATATCCCATCCATTTCCTGTTGCAGAATGAAAGACACTACTTTTAAGAGTCAAACACTGTTAAAAAAAAAAAAAAGTCAAACACTGTTAAATCATATGTTAAGGGTAACGAAAAGAATGAAAATATAGTGGTCAAGTGTAAGGACTACATGAGGAAGGTTTTCTTAGTACACTTTTGTAGATGGGGACACTGAGGCTCATAGAGATTTAAATGACTTGCTCGAGGTCATAGGTGCAGAGCCAGAGGTAGACCCCTGGTCTGACCCCCACTAAGGAGTCCCATAGGTATGTGCATTATCTCTTGTGTCATCAGCTGAGACGGGGTCAGGAAGGAATGCCTCAGAGTGCACAGACTGACACCAGTGACCACATCAGCAACAGCCCAGAGTCCTGGCAAAAATTCATCCAGTGCAATTTCTAGAACTGTATCTCTCAGACCCTTTCTGTCTCTTTAGGGTTTGCTATCAATTTCCTCCTTGGTATTTGCTTCCATCATGGTAAGACCAAAACATCCCATTCCTGTGTTACTCATTACTAGGTAAGGTCCCATTTCTTCCAGTTGCTGCCACTGATTGGACTCTGGGGGCCAGGAAAGAACCCATCCTGAGGGTTTAGATCTTGTTAGGCACTGGCCCACTGTACACTTAGTGTATGTCTGTTTTATGGACAAAGGTAGATATTCACCAACTGTCAATTCATATATCAGCAACTGCTAATTCACTTCCCACCTCAAAGAATGACTTGAGATAGTTCTTGGAATAGACTTTCTATGTAGTGGATTAGTAGGTACTATTTGACTTTAGGGAAGCCAATTCACGGGATGGCTATTGAGGCATAAGGAAGGTTGCCCTGAAAAGAAGAGGCAAAGGAAATCAGCTGGACCAGCTAGACGTTCTGCTTTTACTACCTAACCTGGAAAATACACAAAATAAACCAGTTTGTAAGAGATGAGGAACAAGAAGGTACAAATAGAAAGGAGAGAAGGAGAGGTAAAGTCTGAGGAATGGCAATACCTGGGATTTTAGAAGACCAGTTGGCTTCTTTTGTGATCCTGTTCCTTCTACTGGATGTGCAACCTGACAACAAATTTATTATTTGAGATGGTATAACAGATTCTCTGTTTCTAGAAAGAAAACTGAGGTGAGTAAGGACATGGTCCTGCTTTGGGGGTTTTTGGCTTATCCCAAATAAACCCTCCTATCCTGCCCAGGCTATGTGCTTGATTCTGGATTAAGCTGGAACATTTTCTTTGGGAATCTCCAAATGCTGCTCTTGGTTCTACTCCAAGTGGCTCCATTCCTTCCTCAACACGGAGGCCTGCCAGAGCCTAGCACGGGGTGGGAGGGTGCTGCATTCCAGGTGGGGTACTGTGGCAGTGCACAGTGCAGAGCATTAGTAAGAGCCATCTTTCCACTACCATCTCCACTGTATTAGAGGGCTTTGTCCTCATTCTGCTTTTCTCAGTCTTCTATTTCTACTGTGCAGCAGCTCGGGGCCAGGAGGACCCAGTCTCTCTCTGTCTGGTTCTTTCTCATTTGTTCAGATGCCTCTCTGGATCTCATCTGGGTTCATGTTTCTTGTCTCATCCTTTGGTTTACTGAAGACCTCCCTAGGGAGACCAGCCACATCAGTAGAAGGGAAGTGAAGTGATCAGTGAGCTTGACTTCCAAAGCTTCATGTTGAAGAAGATTTGTAAATCTAGCGCATTTTGTAGATGACACTCCCAGAGAATGGTTTAACTCTCCGATTAATTTAAAGATTCAACAAGAGGAAAAACACTATTTTCTGATTTCATTTCTAAAGCCACGGAAGAATTTTGAGTTCTTGCAGTCTATTCTTCATAGCTAAAGAAACTAAGGATAAAGAAAGGCCAAACCTCTTGCCTAATTTCAGAGCCACTAAAGAATCCTAAAATCTTAACCCCTCCTACGTATGTTTCTACCAAGGACACCCCCTGAATGTTTTATTGATATGTAAACTACATTAATTATTTCTAAGTTTGTAGTTAATAAGTCTGTAAGGGAGGTTCCTAAGGAGGCAGGTGCAAACTGTGCCGTATGTGAGCTATGTAGATATATACGTGCACATAATCTCATTGAATCCTTAAGTCACCTCATAAGTTGGTCATTATTGTTCCCATTTTATAAATAATACATCTGAGGCTCAAAGAGTTTAAGCAATCATAATGATGACAGCTATCACCTATTAAGCATTTGTGACAAGCCAGCTCCCAGTGATTTGCATGTAGCAGGTCAATCCTGCTCACAACAACCCTATTAGGTAAGAGCTATTACTAAGTGAATGGCCTAAAGAAATACAGCCTTGATTTGAATCAGGTCTCACCACCCTGATAGCTTCCTTTGAGTGAAAACAGATATTCCAAAAGAAAATCAAATTTCTGTGTATAAATGTGTGGGAGATTTCACTGAACCAGCATCAAGCATGCAAACATTTACTGTATTTGTGTCCTATATAATCAAACAGAAATCTCTGCAAGGTAGACGGACAGCATTTATTTCATGCTTATTTACCAAGTGCATGAAGCATGCTGGGGCTTAGTAAGTGTTACTGGAGGGATAAATGAATGAATGTCAGGTGTAGTGGCTCACACCTGTAAATCCAGCATTCCAGGAGGCTGAAGCAGGGGAATCACAAGTTCGAGCCCAGCCTTGGCAACTTAGTGACTTAGTCTCTGTCTCAAAATTTTAAAAAGGCTGGGGATGCAGCTCAGTGCAAAGCCCTTGTCTCAAATCCAGTACTGAAAAAAAATACTGTTCTGCCAGTACTGATTTTGTGACCTTGAGAAATGACTTAGTTTCTCTTCACCTGCTTTCTACATGTGAAATGTTGAAGAGAAAAGAAAGGATGCATACATGCCAAACCTAATCACTTAGGTTCTGTTCTGTACTCACTCTTTCAGGGAGGATCTTGAACCTTTGTCCTGGGGCTTGTAGAGAGCTGGGTTCCAGTGCAAGGCCTGAGCCTACACTTTTTGAATAATTTTCCTTTTCCTACACAGCTTATCAGAAATCATTTCTTATGGGGCAAGCCACCTTCAACTAAGCAAGACCCAAAGCTTTCCAGGAATAACACAGTGGTAAAATTTTGTTTCCTGTGATCTTTGCCTCCTGGTATTAGGCCTGTCAATGTCTTGTTGGGTGAAAAAAGGGACTTTGCAGTTGGCATTAAGGTTGATGATCATTAGATATGATATCAGAATATTATTGGAGATTATCTGTGTAGGATCGGTATAATTGTGTGGGCCCTGAAAATCAGAAGAGGAAGGCACAGAGTAAGTGAAGGAGATGACACAAGATGAAGAGATCTAAGATCTAGTAGAGACAGGGCATGGTGAGGACTAAACTCACTGGTATGGCTTGAAGGATGAAGACAGGAGACCAAAAGTCAAAGACTGTGTGAAGCCTCAGGAAGTGGAGAGTAGCCCCTGGATGACAGCCAGCAAGGGGAGGGCAGCCTCAGCCTTATGACCACATGGAACTAGATTCTGCCCAGAACATGAATGTCATTGGACACTGATTCTTTCTTTGTCTCCAGAAAGGAATGTATTCCAGCTGACACCTTGGAGTAGGCTTTGTGAGACATGCAGCAGAGAAGCCAGCCATGCCCACTGGACTTTGTTTTTTTTTTTTTGGAACTTGGTATTGAACTCAGGACCTTATGCTTGGCCCACTGTACTTTTGACCTACATGCCTGTGAGATAATAGATTTGTTATGGAAACCATTAAAAAAGACTAACCATGGGGTCCACTTTGGAAAACAGAAAACACTTAGTACTTAAACAAAAGAAATGTTTTATCTCTCTACCATCTATCTATCTATCTATCTATCTATCTATCTATCTATCTATCATCTATCCTGGTGGTGGAAGAGCTGAAAAACCAAACACTCAAAGGAACATCTAGAGATTGACAAGAGTAGGGAATGACTATCTTGCTACCACCCTGAGGTTCTAGAAAGGAAAGGAGTAAGTTGGATTATTGGAAACAAGGGAACAGAATGACAGGTGGAATCTGGATCCAACCTGGAGATGCTACTCTTGCTGAAGATGCAGTGTCAGGAAAGGAAAGAGAAAAATGGCTGCCTATTGGACAAACCCAAGAGAAAGCCTGCTGACATGGGAGCCTGGGAGGGAGGTATGACTGCAGTGGAAAACAGGACAAGGGTGGAGTGTGGGGGTGAGGTGGAGCAGGAAATGGATTTCAGGTAAACAGGTCTAGGATGCAAATCACATCTCTTTGGAGGTTCGATGGGGAGCAACTTAGTCTGTATTATAGATTGCTTTCTGGGTATATTTTTAGGCTATGTTGTTAGGTCATGATAGTTTATGATACCTTTTGAAGTAAATAAAAAATTGCCGTTATTCAGTAATTCTACTTAAATCTAATAATGCTTTTAAACTTAAAGTCTATTTTTTTCTGTTATCATAAAAACTTTTCATTGTTTACCATATTTCTGATACATGGTTGTCTATCCTTTTATTTTTTAACCTACTTATGTTTTTTAAGTGTATCTCAGATACTGCATTTGGCTAAATTTTAAAAAATTCTTATCTGTCTCTGTTAGTTGGTGAATATGTCAGTTTATATGCATTGTAATTGTTGATGTATTTAGTTTAATTTTTACCTTTTACTTTATTTTTATTTGTTTGCTCCTTTTACTTTCTTTTCTTTCCAGACTTTTATTCTGGTATGAAAGTTGTTTATCCTCTTTATTTCTAATTGTTACCCTCATAATTTTTACTTATCTATATAGCTCAAAAACCCCAAATTTATATAAATATATATTCATATATATATATTCATCAGGATATAACAAGGATCCTACCTACACCTTAATTCTGAAAACCTGATTCTGACCTTATATGCTACTGTACTGTAGTATTTATTCTTATCTTTCTGTTTCCTTTTTATAATACATCAAAAATATTCACATATATTTCATGATATATGCAAGTTATAAAACAGAATGACATAAAAAACGCTCATGAGCCCACCATCAAATGCATGGTGTAAGCATTACCTCTAAATAATTATGTACTTTACTCTATTTCATCCCTCTACATGCCTCAAAAAGAGGCATTATTCTGAATTTTGTGCTTATTATTTAATTGGTTTTTTAAAAAATTATAATCTCAGCAACAGTAGAAAAAATTAATAAATTGAATTTGTTAAACAAGTTTGTTGGCGGTGTTTAAGAATATTGCATTCTATTCTGAGGCTTTATTTTTCTTAACTCAACATTATATTTTCAAGAAAATGTATTGTTCCAGGCCATTGATTTTCTTCCCTGGTCACTGTTACATAATATTTATTGGTGTGTGAAGACTTTTTAATCCATTCCCTTGCTGAGGGATTTCCCTCCAGACATTTCTGTTATGAACAACGCTACTATGAGACACTTTGCATCTCAGATGCGCACTTAAGAGCAGAAGAATTAGGTCATTGTTGAAAACTATTTGGCATTGTATTTTACTCTTTCATTTTAGATCTACCACTTGGTTCCTATTCTTTTTTGTTTCTTAGACCTCCCATCTGGAACCACTTTCCTTTTCCTGAATTATCCCTTAGGAGTTATTTTAATGAGGATCATCACACTTTTCCATCTCAGCACTGAGAATGTTGGCAGCCATCAACTTCTCCAGATTAAAATTCAAAAAATCCTCTTGGCGGGAAATTGACAAATTATAAGAGAAAAGCTTATGAATAATGACATTTGGGACACATCCTTTCAAAGGGCTGGGTCTCTGTTGTATGTCCTTATGGGAACTCTTCAATACCAGCAGAGCTGATGAGACAAATTTCTTGCTTCGGTTTAAAATATTAAAGTCAGTTGAGGATATACAGACACCTTTTGAAAAAGAAAGAATAAGATGAGGAAAAGGAATATAAAGGATTCTGAAAAGAAGTGGTCCTATGTGACCAGGAGAGTAAGCACATTTCCTTTGCAAATCAGAGAAAACCCAGGGCGTTAGGTATACAGGCAGTCTGGAGAACAGTCATTGGATTGGGACAAGAGCACAAAGCCTTGTTGTATTTGTCCCCATTCTTCACTTTTTCTTGTACTCACATATTTATTTGGCTTCTGCTGACAGTGAGCAGACTTGACTTTGGGCTCTCTCATGTGACTTGCTTGGGAAGATCAGTCAAAGTGAGAGTTGCTGGCCTTAAACCTAGGTTTTAAGAAATTTGGATGCTTCTTTTTCCCCTCCTCTTTTTCTATGATCACCACTTAAAGAATATACTCCTGACAGCTGGCTTGTTGTAGGAAAAGAAAAAGATACAGATGAACCGGAGCTGAACCTAAAGATCCATGAAATTAATGGTTACTTATGACGGTAGTTAAACCTTATGAAAGAAATGGCTAGGCAGTATATATAGAGATACAGCCAAGATACTATACATTTCCTGGTGAACAGGATAGAAAGTACATTATGATTCAGACGTAGGTAATATTTCACAATTTAAACATCAAATATTGATTTAACCGAAACTGAGATCTTATAAATATATCTGGAGAACAGGAGGCAAAGTGTGAGTTGCATGTGTGTGTGTGTGCGTGTTCATGTAGAGTATGTATAAGAATAAAATACCTTTACTACAAAATAGGAAATTGTGGAAGAAACTGACAGTTGTCCAGCAACATATACTCTTTTCTTCCATTGAAAAAGAATTTTGGCTGTTAGTGTAGCTACCCAGAAAAAAGATAAATGTTCCTACATTCCCTTATGGCCAGGTTGGGCCTTGGAACCAAATTCTAGACAGTGGATTGTAAGTGGAATTGATCTCTCCCATTTCCTTCTCCCCATCCTATTAGCTGAAATATCATAGTGACAAGCCATCTTGCCTCTGGTGATGAAAGGTCCTTCTAACTGGATCCTCTGACATATATATAAAAGAAAAATAAGCTTATATTTTAAGGCAATATCATTTTACTCTCTGTCACAGTATCCAAACCTATATTCTAACCCAGAAACCAAAAGGTAATGCCTGGAGTTGAACAATCAAGAATGAGCTGTGAAAGAATGTTAGAAATATTGACTTAAATGCCAGAAGAATTGCTAATACTTGAACAAATTTGCCACTGGGAATCTTGAATTTGTGGAACAGGATGGAATAGGGTACAAATATTTTTCTTATACTCTGGTTTCTCCCATCCAAGTACTAACCAGGCCCTACCCTGCTTAGCTTCCGAGATCAGACGAGATTGGGTGCGTTCAGGGTGGTATGGCCGTAGACAATATTTTTCTTTTTAATTGTGTACATGCACTATTTCTGCTAAAATTACATTATACTAAGTCTTTCTCACAAATAAGCATGCACAAATTCATGATTTGTGATTGCTGTCACCTTGAATGAAATATGTTCCATCCAGAAGGTTGTGATTTAAGGTATTAGAGAAAACACTGAGGTATCCAAAGTTTTATTTGAAACCGTACAACTACTGACAATGTTTGAGCAACAACATCACCTTCACATTTGCAATCCTCAGATACAAATACATTATAAGACAACAGGATGGGTTCAAAATAACAAAACTATTACATGACAGCCAAGAAATTTGAAGAGAAAAAATGTTTAAATGTAAACACAGGTCATCACTTCAGGGTAAATGAAGCACTTATGGCCAAGGACACTGCAAGGCTATAAACTCCTCTACCTGAAGTGTGATCATGGTCTAGGAAAAATATATGTGACCCACTTATGACATGGAATGAAAAATGCTGCATTAGCCTCAGTAATGCTGGAGGAGATGAGGATATTAACAAGATACTTTGCTGATGCTACTCTTTGGGAATGCAAGGCTCGTGACACAGCCTCTTGCTTTTAGTTAAAAATTGTGCCTAATGGACATACAGTATTTTTGTTTTTTATGAGCTTATAGATAAACAGGAGATTTAGGAGTTCAAAAATTAGCAAGGCAATTTGAACACATGAATTGGTATTCATCATAGAAAGAGAATCAAAGAATCTTGTGATATTAGGCCTAGAAGGGCCCTTAGAGGTCATTTCCCGAAACTGTCTCAATTTTGTGAAGTGAGGCCAAGTGATAGGAGTTACTTGCCTAGAGGCACACAGTGACTTATAAGCACTTTTCCCAGGTGAAGGGACTGAAACATAGAAGCCTCAGAGGGAGAAGAGCATAAAGTGTAAAAGAAGAATAAAAGACCATACCGTGTTCATTTCCCTGGACATGAATTCCTAGTCTAGAGGTCAGGCCTGATCTGAGAGGCAGGGACGGGAGTGAGGAGATTTAAATTTGGTGAGAAATTGAAGTTTTGATTTACAAAGGACGAGACTTTTAAATATGAGGAAGCAGTCCACAGAGAACTGAGTCCAATCACTGTAGTCACTTAAAAGTGGTCCAAAGGCACGTGGTATGCTGGAAATGTGATCCCTGTGCAGTGGTGGAGACTTAGGCAGGAGGTGCTGATGGCAGGGTTGGAGGAAGCAGCAAACTACTGCCCATTGGTCTGTCCAACAGACCAGTGCATGTGTCCACAGCTCATCTCACCATAAGCCTCTTAGAGCATGCTGGAGGGTTGATCTTGGTGTTTATAGAAATAAAAGAAGAGAAGGAGAGAACCAGAGAATTCCATTTTCCACTGTTCAGTTGGGAAACTCATGAGATATTTATATGCAAATGATGATAGGGAACATAATTTCACTTTGTCTCTTCTGTCCAAAGCTTAGGAGAAAACTTCGGATTGGAGATAGGATTTGAGAAACCTTAGATTGTATGTTGGTAATTGAAATGACAGGGGTTGGCGTTTTCTAGAGAGAATATGTAGAGTGAAAAGGGAGAAGGCTGAAGGTTCAGGGCGAAGGGCTGTGATGTTTGATGATGAATTGCGAAAGAGAAGCCCATTAAGGGAAGTAGAAGAATGGCCAGAGAAGGAAAATTGAAAAATGTCATGGAAATCAGGGAAAGAAATCTGTAAGAGGGAGAAGTTACTGGTGTTGGATGGAGCAAATAAGTAAAACTGGAAGGCTCAAGTGTCCTTTGGATTTAGTAAAACCAATCATTCATGACCTTGGTATGAGAATGTGGGAGATGTCATGGGGGTGGAAACATAATATTGAAGACTGACTCTATCTATCCATCTATCTATCTATCTATCCATCCATCTATCTATGATGAGAGGAACTTGAGCATGTTTAAAACTATCTGCAAGGGACTACAGATAGGAAGTGGTTGCACAGAAGTTAATAGAGATTGTAAGCAATGGTTTAAAATTTTTAGGCAGAGTGAAATTGGGTTTGGAATCGAAGGATGGGTATTAATCTTAACTGGTAGGAGGAATGTATTGGTCAGCTTTCCTCTTGCTAGAACAAAATACCAAACACCCAAAACTTAAAGGAGGAAAGGTTTATTTTGCTCATAGTTTGAGGGTTTAAGTTTATGACTGGCTTCTCCAAGGCAGGAACATCATGGTAGAAGGGTGAAGTGGGGCAAAGATGTTCACCTCATGGTTTCCTGGAAGTGGAACATGGGGAAGAATGCTAGCGAGAAGTATACCTGCCAAAGTCATGTTCTCAGTGACCCACCTCCTCCAACTGGTCCCCACTTTCCAACAGCACTAATCCATTCAGCTGGATTACTCCACTGATGAGTACAGTGCCCCCATGATCTAAGTTACTCTCGAGGGGTATCTCCATCCAGTCACCTTGACAATGAAGATTAACATCTTTAAACAGTAAGTGGGGAAATAGTGAGAGTGGAGGTGTTTCTTTCACAGTTTAGTAGCTAGGATAAAAGTGGATGCACTTGGAACTCATTAACAAAGGTATGGAACCATAACAAAGGGGACAGAAGGCCCTGCACTATGGTCTGGATAGATGTTCCAGGGAATGCAGTGTGCCTCGTGGGTAGCGAGTTTCGCGTGGAAGATGGACCCCCTGGAGGATGTTCTTAGAGGAGTTAGACCCTGATGGCAGTGTCTAACAATGACTCAAGACCGGGAAAATGTCAGCCTGCATAAATGCATATTTGGCACGGTAGCAATATCTGAAGAAGAGGTTGGAGTTGTTCTGCTTCAGTATTAGAGGAGGATATAGACAACAAATGGAAGTTATAGGAGGTAAACTTTCTTAGTGATATAGCATGAGTTGAATTTCAGTGTGGACTGACTTCTGTTCAGGAATATTAGGAAAAGTGGGGAAAACTAGCCAAGGCTCCACAGAGGATTTAGGACTACATAAATGTTTCATTCAAAAAGTATTGAGTTTTTATCACATGCCAGAAACTAGGCTGGGTTCTGGCCACACAACCTGAATCAGGCAATTAGCCTGGAATCAAGTGAGGGAAACAGACATATAAAGAGATACTTAAAATACCACCAGCTGCACTTGGCATAGCACACCCATTCTAGAAAATAGCCATAGCTATTAATAAAATATTAATGAGCTCTATTTATTTATTCATATATTTCATCTCAGACACAATTAAGAATTTCATTCTTCTCAGATACAGCGTTTTATGAGCCTGGTGGTGGAACTCTTTAAAGAAAAACACATGGTTGTCCTTAGCGGATATCAGGTTTTAAAAATCAGGAGAATTATGTCAAAAGTTCCTGCTCTGATCCTGTGAGAGGATTAGAAAGAGCCCAGGTGCGCTGTACTCGAAATCATTCACTGCACTAAAAAAAAAAGAGGACGGGGTAATTGATGCCTGGAAACACGGGGAGGTTGTATAAACACTCCCTAACAACTTGTCACCTACTCGTGTCAATATTTGTAAGTCAACAGACGTGGGCTCATATGATGCCTGCAGGCTCCGTGGTTAAAGTGATTGGAGAAGCTGAGCTCCACGGAAGATGGGAAATCATGGAAGATAGCGGTGCTTTGCACAGTGATGATTCTTGAATCTCCTGCTGAGAAGGCATGTGACCAGGGAAGCCGAGGTTCCCAAGCCAGGCTTAGGTGTGGGGACTGAAAGAGAGGGCAGTGGGCAGGGTGGGAGGTAACAAGGCAGAGAAAGGAAGCAGCCAGGTAGACGGGAAGGAGAGTCCAGCCAAAGGATAAAATTGAAGGATTCACTGAGGTAGGGTATGTACGGGTGTGTGTCGTGTAAGCTCCCGTCAAGCAGGTCAGTAGTGCTGTAGGGCAGAAGTGTGAGGGCACAGAGACAGATAGAGGCTTTGAGGCGATGCTGAGCGAAGGATGTGGGTGAGGTAAAGTGGAATCGCAGAGACCAGCAAGAGCCCACAGGCAGCGTCCAGATGCCTGGTAGCCAGATCGCTGCTGTGTGACCAAGGTGGGCAAGGAAATGACTTGGAGAAACAAGCCTGAGACTTGGTTTTAAAAGAGAGGTAAAACTTTGTAGTTCAGAGCAGAGGAAAAAGCCTTGATCAGAGTTTTGGGAGGTAGATGTGATACCATTTTCACTCGGCCAGGCATGACCACCTGTGTACCTTTGCTAGATCCATTCACTGGGTGGATCTCCTTTCCTGATACCGTAAGAAAAAGATGGTAAAATTCCCTTCAATCTCAACAGTTCAGGAGTCTATTTTTTTTTGGCTCTGGATGAGCCAAAAACTATTTTTATTTATTCAACAAATATTTGAAGACAATAAGGTGGAATCCAGTGCTATAGTAAACATTTTCCTTCATTTGGAAGGGCAGTTATGTCCTGGTAACAAGAGCAAGTTTACTCTCCTCGCTGCCGGAGAGATTTTCACCTTCATTCTTATTCTCCTAGGAACCAGACCCATTAAACATGATTAAAAACAGGTCTTATCTGGAGTTGGGGCTGGTCTCTGAGATAAAAATCCTGGGTTCGGTAAACTGAATTTCTGTAAGAATAAAAGAACCCACAGAAACTGCCTTGCCCTAGCAACTAGACTGTGCTCAAAGCGTGGTATTAAGAATCATCATTTATCTTCCTGGTGGTAATTTGCCCTTCTATGAAAGAATTTCTGGATATGCACTTTTACCACTCATAGAAAGCTGGTAGTTTTGACAAATGCACAAAATAGGTTTCTAATTTCATTCTGCTCCCATCGCATCCCAGTAATTCTCACATTATTTCTGGAAGATTAGCAGACACACAGTTGTAGTGACATAATTAGTATTCATGGGAGACAATAATGTCAAGGGATTTTATTGCTTTTAGAATCTAAATGAAAATATAAGAATAGCAAAAGTTGGATTTGTGATAATTTCTTGGTATAAATTGGCTGCTTGTTTAAAAAAAATTTAATGCCATAAAAGTGATTGTGTAATGCAAACATATTGGAAAAATCACTTAAAAGAAAGTAGATTTTGTTTATTTTTTCCTTAACGTCCTACACAGAAGAAAGCATTATTCCTCCTGCAGACTCTCCTTCCTGCTATGAAATAGTTAATCCTGAAAAGTGTTTCAGGCAATAAAACACTGACTGGAATCTTTCCAACAATACTTTCCTTCTTGATCTTTTTTTTATGACTAATTGAAATGAAAGCCTAGGGAAGCTGAATGTTAAGGAAACAGTATGTGCTGGGTCCTGTGATTCTGCAAAGGGGCTGTGTGTACGGTGCGGAGTTCTCTGCTCTGGAATTTTAAGTTAGAAACCTAACCAAAGAATCAATACTTCAATTAGATGCTGCAGTGGGTGTGGGATTACTGTTACTGTAGTTGGAAGATTGCTGGGTCTTTTCCTGGGAGGGGTCATTACTGTGAGCTGTTCTTTATTTTCTTTTTAATCATAGCTCCCAAAGTCTGTCTGCTTTGTCTGCATTTGAACTATTGAAGTGACCACCTAGGAAAGAACCCAAAATGTGAATTCTGAGTACTTTCCTAAAGGATGCTAACAGCATGCTCTCCAGTCACTATTTGAGGGAAGCAACCATGACTACGCTATAGAAGATTTCTGGGGTCTTTGAGTTGGCGACACTAGTTCCACCATTCTTCAGTGACGACCTGGAGGTGTGGTCAGTGAAGAGCCAGTGACATAATGTGGATCACTATGGACTTAATGTGTCCCCCAAAACTGAATCTCCAATTTCATATATTAAAGGCATTTGAAGGGTAGTGCTTTTGGAAGTAATTAGGAGTAGATGAGATCTTAAAGGCGGGGCTCCACAGTGGAGTCAGTGGTTTTCTAGAAAGAAGAAAGACTCAAGTAAGCATTGCCTCTCCTTGTTACAATGCAGCAGGAAAACTGTGACCAGATGCCAGCCCCATGCTCTACGACTTGACTTCCCAGCATTCTTGTAAATTACTTTGTCTCAAGTGTTTTGCTACAGCAACAGAAAACAGACTTAGACATGGTATGGATAGACCCCCAGTCCTTTATCCTAGATTAAATTAACCAGAGTAGCCTGCCTTTGTAAAATCTGTTTTATACATTAAGTTTGATTTGAAAAATGCTAAACATCAAGTCAATCATCCTGTGCTTCCTTACAAATGGTCATCTAGTCCCTACTGAACCACTTCCAAAGTAGAGCATCCTTGCCTCATCATTTCAAGTAAGATCACCACCAGCAACACCACCAACAAAATAATTTACTTCTCAGGATTTGAAATATTTGGGCCAAAATATTTCCATCTGCGTTTGAAAAAAACTTTCATTATCCAAACCACATTATGTCACCAAATGCTATTTCCCAGTATGGACAAGAATAACTATACAAATTCATTATTACGTTCCTGGGAATAAATGCAATGTCTTTCTCCCTTCCTTCTAATTTTTCCAAAAGAGGATCCGCCAGCTCCATGATATGATTAGTCCTTCAGTCCTTTCTATCTATATTTCTTCCAATGCATGTAGGATTTTTCATATAAAATATTTGTCATACAATTTAGAGTATACCCTGGGAGAGGTGTCCAGGAATATCTATTTCCATCCAACAATTTTCTATTCTCAAACTGTCTACTCCATGAGTGCTGGTATTGTGTTAGTATGATGAAGGCAAAGAACTTTGACAAAGTTATATAAAATGATACCTTTGTGTATGTTTTTCTTACCGGCTCTTTGGAACAGGGATTACATCTTATTCAATTATCTATTGCCAGGTCCTTCAGCACCGCCTAGCACATCATAGATGCATAGTAAATGCGGATGGTTAACTGAAATTGGAAGACTGGTGCTTAAGTCTCTTCCCAACCGTTTCACCAGCTGTTTGATCTTCAACAAAGAATTTACTTCTTAGAGCTTCCACCTCCTCAAACGTAATTTAGTAGGAATAAGAATATTACTTCATGTTGTTGACAGGATTGAAAGACTAAAATACTGTCAAAAGCCTACTGAAGAAATAAACAGATTATTTGAAGGATTTATGTCCATGGATTTATCAAGATATTTAAAACTATAATCTAGGATCAAATTAAATAAGAAGCCCACGTGCTTGCAATGTATTACTTGGCCTCTGGAAGAATTTCCTTCATTAAATTGTTTTTAACTATCACCTTTCAATTATTTTAGCATATATTGAAATACACTATAAGAAACAATGATGAGGATCTTACAATTGTATTTTCTATGGAGTGACTGATAAGGAAGACATTTAGTACAATGCTCAAAACTTCCTCCAATATAATTATTTTAGATTTTGTGTCATGATTTTATTTTTTTTTTAGGTACCTGGGATTTAACTCGGGACCTTGTGCTTGAGAGTTAGGGGGTGGCACCACTCAGCTAAATCCCTGGCCCTAATGTCATGAATTTTTTTAAAGAATTGGGATAGTTTGATATCTGAGAATGACATATTATATTTCCATTTTTCCTTTAGTTGACAGAAAGCTTAGAGACAAATTTGAAAAAATAGATTTTCCACCAACACCAAGGAGGGTAACTGAACCAGTCAGTCATTTGGATTGTAGTACTCAGGCTTTTGAATTTTATAGGCTTGATTTATTTTTTAAAATATACTTTTATCTACCACAAATTTCACATTCATTGAAGATATTTTTAAATTATCTTATTGAATATTTCTCAATTTCCTTATGGGATAATAAATAACTAAATCAATAAATAGGATAACTGGATATAAAATAATATTTTGAGATATTTAAATATCTGTGGTTTAAAAGACCAGCACCTGGCCCAACTTTTCAATAGCTACAACAAAATGGAAATTGACCTTAAAAGATATTTTATTATTAGAATGTAGGATGAAATTTCTGCTGGCCATAAGATTGATTGTGTTGGAGTCAGGAGAAAGGCTAAGAACATAAGCATGATTCATGCATAAAATCAAAGGGATGCTACCTTCCTGACAAATTACAGCCCACCATCACATTCTTAGGGAATAGTCCACTAGATCTGTGTACCAATACAGACACAAAGGTCTAGTAGATATTGGGAGTGATTTAGGGACCATGGCATATAAACTGTACTCTCCATGTTGGAAAATTCAGAACCGTCAATCCTATAAAATCTATTATCATTTGACTGAGGGAAAAAAGCATACAGTAACAAAACATGGGGGCCTATGAAAATTATTGGAAATCTATGGTTTTTCAACTTGACAGGAAGCACACTTGTTGAAAAATGATTTACTGATGAATGCAAAAGAACATTTGGGAAACTTTTTTGAAAGCCTCAGTGATGTAAGAGAATGTAGCCTGTACAGGGGAATAGAAACTGATAAGAGAGCTAACAGATTGAGAATAATCTGGCAGTATAAATACAAAAGGAAAAAGGAGAAGAGGTAAAGGCAGCAAAATTAAATGAAGAGGGATGGTGAAGAGGAAGAGGATGATGAAAAGGAAGTTAACATCTATTAGAGCATTAAAGTCTGTATTTGAGAAGGTAAAGAGACCTCAGAAATCAAATTGATTATGTAGAAACTAAGAGTCAGATGAATTCTGAGACAGATTATGTATAAATAAAGGGAAATAATGATTTCCATGTAGCTAGAACACAGATGACTTTATTTTCTTTTTGTTTGATTATTTTTAAAAAGTATTTCTTCCATAATGAGTGTGCGTTAATTGAAAGAGTCCACTTTTAAAATCATATTTCAAATATAGAGTCCACGCCTAGATATTCAATCCCAAATTCCTCTGCATACAGAGTCCCAGGAAAATTTTCACTTGCACAGAAAAGAACAATCAAGAGACGGTGACCCAGATGTTGGTATTATCTGACAAAAGCTTGCATGCAGCTATTGTAAAATTGTTTCAAGAATGACTGCAAATGCTGCTAACATGAGTGGGAGGGTAGAAAATCTTAATAAAACTGGGAAGATAAGAAGAAGCAAGTAGAAATTTCACAACCATAAAACACAATAACAAAATTAAAATTAACTGGAGGAGGGGCTGGAGATTTAGGATTTAGCTTAGTGGTTCTGCCACCTGCCTCACAAGTGCAAGGGCCTGAGTTCAATCCCCCTACCCACCCCCCAAAACTGGATGAATTTGAATATAGACCAATGTAAATTATCCACTCTGAAGAGCAGAAAAGAACAACTCCAAAAGGTCTAACATTTCTGTCATTAGAGCTTAAGAAGGAGAGGATAAATCTTGCTGATAAGATGTTTGAAAAAAAAATGGCTGAAAATGTCCCAAAGTTGACAAAAGAAATCAATCTACAGATTTAAGATGCTTAGTAAATCCTAAACAGGATAGACTCCAAGAAATCTATACTCAGAAACATCACAATAAAATCAATAAAAACTAAAAACAGGGCCAAAAAGGAAAATTGCCAGAGAAAATTGATGCATTACTTAGAAGGAAGCAATTATTCAAATGACAACAGATTTCTCATTGGAGTCCAGGAAAGAGTGCATCACACTTTTAAATTACTAAAAAAGCAAAGGGGTGGGGCCAGGAATTTAGCTCAGTTGTTCGGCATTTATCCCTGGTACGGAAAGAAAAACCAAAGAGAGAAAGAAAAGGGGGGAAAAAGACAAAAGAAATTCTGTATCCAGTAAAAATATCTTTAAGCATGAAATAAAGACATAAAACATTCTCTGTTGAAAGATATCTAATATCTAAGAGAATTCATTCCCAGTATCTGCAAAAAACTGCTAATAGGAATTTCTTTAGACAAAAGAGAAACAAAATCAGAAGGAAGGCTGGCAGATCAGTAACAAAGGAAATACAACAATGATCGTAAATATTTGGGTAAATATAATAGACTGTCCCTTTCTTCTTGGTTATTTGAAATGTCTACCGTTTAAAGGTAAAGATTATAACAGTCTGATGAGCTATTCAGTGTTATTTAGTGTAGTACATAAGCTGACAACATCATAAAAAGGAAAAGATAGGGCAGGGGTTGTGCCTCAGGGGTCAAGCACTTGCATAGCATGCTGAGACCTTGGATTCAAGCCTTAGTACTGGGGGTGGGGTGCAGAGAGGCAGCCCAACATCTGGCCTCCTGCAGGACTTCCCAGCAGCTGGCTGCAGCACTTGCCCTTGGCACAACTCTGGGAGAACACATCTCTCATACAGACTGAATGCATCCGTTTCCTTAGCTTATGTCTCAAAATTGGAGGCAAGAGTGTGTTCCAGGTAAGGTCTAGTGGCTGGTTGGTGACCAGAGTCGTGTAGCCCAAAGGCCACAAACTCCTTGTACACCCTGAGAAAGGCATAGGACACTTTGGCATGGTCCTTGTAATTACAAAGCACAATTGCTCTGCTGAGACCCAACTTCTTAATTAGGCATAATGGGCATGGGATGCCCAGGGCACTGTTAGGAGCACAAGGAAATATCCTAATTTGTTTAAAAATCTCAATTCTAAAAATTAGGCTTATATTCATCTTTTACCAATGCAGTCATAAAATACAATTTTTTTTTTTAATGGAGGAAAAGGCCCAAGGAACTCACAGTGGTAGAATTTGGAGGACTAATAGTAATCTTTCTACATCCAGTTTCTATGTAAAAACAAGCAGACAAAAATAATAAAACATTGGAAGAAAACAAATGACATAAAGTAGTGAATCAGACTGAAAGAACTGAGGGAAAATCCTAAGGAAAGTAGAGTTTATGGAAGAAAAAATATAAAATTTTGAAAAGTCTAAAGAGTTTTTTTTTTAAGGTTTGAAAGCATTTCACACATAAAAAATAAGTGGATTCTCTGAAAGCTAATAACTATTGAACATCTCATTTTAAGCCTTTTTTTACACACTGTCTTTTCTATTCATTATTTTATTTGACTCTAAAAATCCTACATAGCTTTTTCATTTTACCTATGGAGTATGAATTACTATTACTTGCCCCATTTTATAGAAAAACAAAAACTAAAACTGAGACTCAGAGAGGTAAACTGATTTGCCTAAAATCACAGAGGTGACAGTGCCTAAATATAATTAGTTCTTTTAGGAATTCAAAATAAGACTCCACAGATGGGCCTACTGGTAAAACGATTATGAACAAGACTGAGGATTGTGGCAGATCGAGGGAAGGAATTTTTCTGCAAAGTTTGTCTAAAAATGTTCAGACTGAAACTAGGAGACATGAGCAATGGAATCAAGAAATTCAAGGTGATTTGAGAGGAGAGACTAGGGATTCAAAGGGAAGTTTCCCAGAACTGAGACATACATGCGATTTTAAAGGAACAGGCCTCCTTTGAGAAAGTCACCTGCCATAGAGTCATCCTGATGAAATTTTGGAAGACCAACGAGGAGGACGGGGCTTATAAACTGTCTGTATTAGTCACAGTTTTCCAGATAAATAGATGGATGGGAAGCATGTGTGTGCACGCACGAGCGTGTGTGTTTTGTACCTAGAGAGAGATTTACTTTATGATTAATTCTCACACACTATCACCCATTTCAAAGAATTACAGCCAACTTTGTTTCATCTAACCCTCCCCCTCCCTCTTCTCACCAGCTCATTTGAAAATAAACCCTAGGTAGCATATCATTTCATCTGTATTTCATTACATATCTTGAAAAGATTAGGATGCATTTTTTAAAGAGGCAACTCTAACTTTAAAAATCAACACTTCCTTAAAAATCATTAAATAGCCAGTGTTCAAATTTTCCCGATTTTCTTGATTTATTTTATAGTTTATTTGGTTGAATAGGAATCAGTAAGCCATATATTTTAACACTTTCTTATACTTCATAATTCTTAATCTACCCATTCTCCCATTCTCCTTTCTCGCTACTTCTCCTTTTCATGCCCTGTCTCCTTTTCTTCTCCTCCTCCTGCTTTTCTTCCCCTTCTTTCCCTTGTCCTCCCTCTCCTTCCTCTGCCTCTTTCTTCTTCCTCTTCAGCCTTTGCCCCTCCTCCTCCTCCTTCTTCTCCTCTTCTTTCCTGCAGTTAATTTGTAGAAGGAATTGAGTTGTTTGTCACTGTCAGTATTTTGCTGCTTATACTCATCACTTCTTTGGTATCATTCACCTTTTTACCTATTTTCTGAGCTTTCTGTAAATTGGTAGTTTGATTCTGATCAAGGTATGAGGTTTTTGCAAGATTGCTTTTAGGTGACATTGTGTCTTTCCACCAGAAGGCATTAAGATCTGGTTCTCATTTTGTGATCCGAGGCAGCCATAGATGGTAAATGTTAAGATCTAATTACCCTGAGGTACAGTCTGTACAAAGAAAAGACAAACTACTTTCTTTTTCAATGATTAATTTTTAGACTAAATGGTCTATGCTGTAGCGTCCATTAACTAACCAAAGTGTTTCTATTTACTCATTTTTGTTTTGTTTCTAAAGTATCGTTATGAAAGACAAATTTTAATATATTGATGAGTTTCGAACCATTGCATTTATTCATGCTCACATTATCCTGTATCTGGTGGATAGGAGCCACTGGAAGTTACCCGTTAGGCACATGAACTCCACAGAAGGGAAAGAATGGAAGTAAGACAAACTGATGGGCAAAGAGATCAGCTGAACTCATAACTAGGACTAGGAGTAAGCTACTTCTCCTGGCATCCTTGGTTCATATTAATTGGAGATATTAATTAGGCACAATGCACACTATTGTGTTTTCTCTACTTTCAGAAGCTAGCTCCACATTCAAAATATTAGCCCTTCACTCCCTGATATAACTTGCAGTTCTTCTCCCTGCCCTGTCATTCGCCTTTTATCTTGCTTTTAACATTTTTATTCTATATATATTTTTGCTTTTATGTTGATTTTTGAAGTCTCTTTAAAACTCATTGCAAACTTAATTTAAAGATTCTGGCTAAATGGGATCAATGATTAAAAATACATTGTGAGAAAGTATTTATAATCTAGATTGACATACTATCTATGCAAAGTGTCCCTCAAGTTTGAAGATTAAGATTTTTTTAAAAATAAGAATGCTTAGTAAGTTCTTTCTTGGAGAAAAGACGCACACACACACACAAATTTAAACATTTCACAATGTGTTTTGAAAAACATCTTTAATTTCACCTCTGTTTCCCCTGCTTTCTTGCTGATAGATTTAGAATTTTGTCTGAGTGTCAGACAGACATGTGGACAGGGGAGGCTGGTCCTTCCTGAGCCACAGGGATAAATCATGGTTATGGTATGTCAACCAGAGTGACCTCATTTTTCTTGCCAGTGATGGGAGAGACAAACTCTGCTGGTGCTTCTGGAAATGGTTTTCCTTGAGCCCTGTAGGAAGAAACCTCTTTTCCTGTCTCAGATGCTACTTATCTGCGAGTGACACTAGGAAATGCTATTGCCATTTTAAAACTATTAGGGGACTCACTGGCATGCTGAGCCTGGCAGAACAGAAAGATGAAGAACACCTGGTACCTTGACGACTTGGTGAAGCTGCTAAATTAGCTAGCCCTGGAAGGGCCTATGTCAGGTTTCCAGTTATGAAATGATAAATGTCCCCACCTTGCAAACCACTGCTGGAGGGAGTTTCTGCTCATCATGGCTGAAAGCATCTTGACTGACACATGAACTCCACAGAAGGGAAAGATGAAAGGAAGACACACTGAGGAGCGAAGGGACCAGCTGAACTCACAATTAGGCCTAAAAAATTGTTATTAATGAGGCTGAAATTAAGTGGAAAGGATTCCCAGAACATAAGAAGTACAAGTTAAAAAAAAATGAACAAATCTGGAAGATTTGGAAGTGAAATTCCAGGTGTTTTCAACAAAACCCGGGAGATATGGTGGTGGAGAAAAGAAGTAAATCTGAGCTGAAGACTCTGTCTGTTGGGTAGGATAAAGAGGAGAAAACTCCAGATCAGCAGCTCTCAACCCGGGTTGTACATTAACATTATGAGGCACATTAATTGCCGACACTCAGGCCCACCCTAGACCTAATCTCTGACTGTGGTGCCTGGTTAATATGTGTTTTTAAATACACAGTATATGCTTTAAAAATAAGATCAATGAATTGATAACAGGCAACTGCTAACAAAAGAAAGGCAGAATTATATAAATAGTACTCAAAACAGACTCAAGACCAACAGCATCACATGAGACACAGAGGGCTCCTTTATTTTGATGTAGCGTATGTGAGTGGCTCTGCAGTATTTGGGGAGTGAGCATTTCTATTGATCCAAATTATTTTGAGACTTTATCTAATTGCATCCATCTGGTTGATAAGAAGACCATGGGAACCCTTGGGGGAACTGTCCTCGTTACCCTTGCTGAGAACTCTGGGAGACTTGGGAACCTGTAAGGGTGCCCATCCTACCTCGACTCTAAAGCAAGAAGAACCAATTTCCTGGCGCTCCTTTCTTCATCTGAATCTCACTGTCATTATCCCTCCTACCCATAATGCTGCTCCATTGGAACAAAGTCCGTTTCAGGTCAGCTGCTGCTGTATCTCACTGGCCCAGCATAAGGCATATGGTCTTTGTAGGAAGGCAGTTCTATTGCTTTGACTTTCAGGGTTTCACCCTGTTTCTTCTGAAGTTCAACGACCTAAATCCATCCATCTGCCCCATATGAAACTGCAATAGTGACTCTTTTAAAGCTTTGAATTCATCATGGGATATCATAGATTGGGCTGCATAAGCAAGCATCCAAATCTAATTGATTTAGGACAAAAAACATTACTGATGGCTCAAGGATCAATGAGCTGGGTGGTTCTGCACATCCTGGCCAGGTTAGGCTGATCTTGGCTGGGATCAGTCCTGTATCTGTGGTCAGTGGAAGAGAAGCTGAGGCCTGGCTGGTCTAGTATGGTCTCAAGAGGAATGACTCACTGGTCCTCTTTGTGGTCCCTCACCTCCCAGCAGGCTGGTTTGAACTCGCTCGTGTCTTAGTAGCAGGGTTCAAGGAGCAAGAGGAAACAAGTACAAGGGCTCTTGAGGCTTGGGCCCAGAATCAACATAATGTCTTGAGGTCAGCCAAGATCCAAAGTTTGAGGACATAAATCTTTCGCTTTGTAGGAAATTCTGCAAGGCCCTTATTTCACCCATAGCAAAGGTGTGCTGGGGATTTCAAGACACTGAAGAAAACACTATGAGGCACTAACAGGGAACAACTTACTGGTGAGGGAGGGTCCCCAAGAAGAGTGTATGGGTCCAACAGTGCTTCCTAACACAATTTTACAGGCAGTACTTACCAGTCTACAGCACTGCTAGCCCAAATCTATGAGAACAAGAGACGTGCACCTGACAACAGTGGTGCCCTGCACGTTTAGTGTCAGCTGCTTAGATGAGTCACTCAGCTCCCCAGGGTACTGCAGGGAGGGAGCTTTTATAGCTCTGCTTGTTCCATGGCATGACCAGCATTTCAAGGAATGGCTGACTTAGCATACAGGCAGGAAGGTGGCTCCTACAAATAACGCTATTTTCCCAGTCCCGGCATGGGGTCCTTCAGATAACACTCATCCAGACATTCTGGTCCCTGCCCTCTTAGAATGCCCCTCTAACTTGACAAAAGAGTGTTGGGAACAGGAAAGAGGTGTTTCAAGGACATGGTGCCAAATGTTCTAGCTTCTCTCAGGGAAGATACAGTCTCATTGCAAAGGTGCATGCATACAGGCAGGGTGGTTACTTCTCAACTTTGTAAGCATGAAGTGTCATTCCCTCTTGTCTCTTGTACCACAGTCAACACCAGCATAGGCTGCATACCATAGAATTTCAGGGGACACAATTCACATTGCAATTCTGGCCCATAAGGAACATGTTTCACTGTTCTTTCCAAAGATGCTTTTCAGATACCAGAAAAGAGTTGTCTCATTAACACACACACACACCCGCCCCCACACGCGCAGACACACTGTTCCCAGGGGCAGTTTAGTTTACTACAAAACTGGCTTCTGGGACATGAAAACAAAGTCTGCTATTCTAAAATTCAGCTCCCAATCCTAACATATTATGGGTTTCAATATCCTGATTCTCTTTAGCTTCAGCTATTTTACATGGTGGTATTAAACTTGCTTAAGCAATGGAAATCTTATACTGTTGACCCTTTAAAATAAATATTTATAAGTTCCATTTTCGGTAAGAAAATTTAAATGTCTATCATTTAAATATGTTCTGCAGGTAGTTTAACATTAAAATTTCCAACAAATAATTCCTGGGTTTAAATATACTTTTCTGGTGAGGTTGGGAGATCATTCATGTAAATGAAGAACCTTGACTTTGTTGTATCTCTGTTCTTATTTCAATAAAAAGGAGGACTTTCATTAGGGTAGAGTTTTCATTTTGAAAAGAGTACTCCATTAAGATTGTTGCATTGCTGGGAGAGTAGATGAGTATCTATTTCTGCACATTGAGATCCAAATTCCAAGTAGCTGCCTCCTTGAAACTAATGATGCTATTAATAGGTGCCTGCAGTGCGCTGTTCAGTGTGGAAAGTAGGAGAGAGGTAGCAATCTTTAATTTACCAGGGATGAACACCTTTATACAACTATTATTTCTATAATCAAGCTTCACCTTCGTGAGTGATCTATTTATGCAACATGATGGATGTTACAGGTTTGTATTCCTGGAGGTTAGAAATCATGCATTTTTGCAATGTCTCTGTCAGGCTGATTGCAAATGCATTTTTTTTATTGAACTGATCTTGAAGGTTTGTTAACAATCTCAGTTTGAAAAAGTTGACATTGGCAATGACCAACTATTCCTAATATATTTAAAGCAAAAACTTGCTATTTTGGCCACATTCTTTAGGAATCGGTGGTTATTTGAACGAGCCCTGAATTGAAGATCATCTTTAGTGATACCTGAAAGATGAACTAATAAACCATACAATGGTTTGAACCCAATTTCAAGGAGAATGTACATCTTCTAAACAGCATAATTTGCTCTTAAGCCCTTAGATACACCTACTTCCTTCTAAACAACATCATCAAAGGTTATCTCTGTTGAAACTGTATGTCTTAATTATAAAGTATTGTTGCCTCCTTAATGAGAGTCTCTATAATGCTTGAAAGAAATAAACCTACAGTACAAATATTACATAATTTAGGCCACTGCTAAATCATAGTTTGTGCATAAGAATCAATTCAGGAAAAACAAAACATGTTCAAGCTATGTTTTTTTCCCTTTTTGTCCCAAATGGGATAAGGTTAATGAGAAAAATTGATAGTGGTTTTCAGCCATTAAAACATTAACAACAAGGAATTTTGAAAAATTGCAATAAAATATGATTTAATATCTTTTATATTTTACATTTTAAGGTCTTTTAGTTTCCTGAGGTATGTTTGTGTGAGGTGCTTTGTTTTGTGCTTAAGTAATAGCCTGAATTTGGGTCTCACTTTTATCCATGGAGACAAAGACGTTCCCACTGGTAAAGTCACACAGAGAAATGGCCAGGTTGCTGGAGGGTGACTGGCTCATGTCATTCAAAGTACACGTGCCATAGCCTGGAGTGGACCAGACTCTGGGCTGGGGAGGAGGGGCTGCAGATGCAGGTGACGGGATCCTGTAGTTCCCCATTTCTCTTTCCTTGCAAGCTCACCCCCAGTGCTGGTTCTACTCCTACATTCACCAGGAACTGATGATGTCTTTTAACATGGATTCAGTGTTCTTATCTGGCTTAGCCCTGATCACTGCTTCTAAAAGGAGAAATCCTCCCATCTGTGTAACTTTTCTCGTGACCATCACCTGTTACTATCCTGTGCCTCAAATTACTCTACAATTGTGTAGATTCTGCCTTCCTAAATTTATCTATTTAAAAGGAAACTCTTTTTTTTTGCTTAAATTATTTGATTGGTACATTTTAGATATACAATACATTTACATTTCTCATTGGGTACTTGTACCTATACATGATGTATCTTGGTTCTTATTTTTTTCCCATTTCCTGTCCTCCCTTCACCCCCTCTACCCTTGCCTATTTACAAAGACTTTGTTTCCATTTTTTCCTTTTCTCATAAGTTTTCCTTTCCCTTCCTTCCTTTCCCCTTCCTTTCCCACTTCCCCTACACCTTTGGACCTTTTCTTTCTATTTCAAATTATCAATTATTCATTTTAATCATTTTAATCATTATTTACTCTTTCAGTTTCTCACACCAGAGAAACTATTCGGTATTTACACGTGTATCCTATTTATTTCACTTAGAAGTATGGCCTCAATATGCATCCATTTAACTATAAATGTCTCTAGTTTCTCATTCTTTATGGCTGAGTAGTACTCCATTTTATTAAAAAAAAACCCACATCTTCTTCTTCTTTTTTTTTTTTTTTGGTACTGGGGATCGAACTTGGGTTTTTGAGGTTTCAAGACAGGCAGTGTAAGCACTGAGCTAAATCCCCGGCCCAACTATATCTTCTTTATCCAGTTTCCAGTTGATGGGCACTTGGGCTGTTTCCAAGTTTAGCTATTACAAACTGTGCCACTATAAATATGGGTGAGTATATATCACTGTGGTATGATTTTTTAAATTCTTTTGGGAAGATACCCAGCAGGGGAATAGCTGGGTTAAATGGGACCTCTAGTCCTAGTTCTTTGAGGTATCGCCATACTGATTTCCACAGTGGTTGCACCAGTCTGCACTCCCACCAACAATGGAGAAGGATTTCTTTCTCCCCAAACCCCCACCAGCATTTGTTATTGGTTAATTTCTTGATAGCAGCCATTCTTTCTGGGGTGAGGTGGAATCTCACTGTTGTTTTCATCTGTAACTCTCAAATGACCAGTGATGTTGAACATTTTTTCATGTGTTTATTTGCTGCTTTTACTTCTTTGTCTGAGAAATGTCTGTTCATTTCAGATGCCCATTTTTGAATTGGGTCTTTGAATTTGGGGGTCTGATTTTTTTAAGTTCTTTATAGATTCTAGATAGTAGTCCTTTGTCTGAGGTCCAGCTGCTAAAAATTTGTCCCCACATTGTAGGTTGTCTCTTAGCTCTGTTGGTGCTTTCTTATGCTGTACAGAAGCTTTTTAATAAGATGAGATCCCAGTTGTTGATTCTTTGTGCTAGCTCCTGTGCTGAGGTTTTGTTTATAAAGTCTTTTCCTATGCCAATGTCTTCAAGAGTTCTACCTAACTTATCTTCCAGCAAGTTTAGTGTTTCTGTCTTAATATTTAGATCTTTGATCCACTTCAATCTTAGTTTAGTGCATGGTGATAGATATGGGTCTAGTTTTAATCTTTGGCAGGTTGAAATCCAGTTTTCCCCTCACCATTTATTAAATAAGCTATCTTTCCTCCAGTGAGTGTGGTTGGCTCCTTTGTCAAAGATGAGGTGGCAGAGTATGTTTGGAGTTGTTTCTGCAACATCTAATCTATTCCACTGATCCTTGGGTCTGTTTCTTTGCCAGTACCATGCTATTTTTATCAGAGTAGCTTTGTAGTATAGCTTCAAGTTGGGAATTGTGATACCCCCCGCCATGTCTCTGTTGCCTAGGATTGCTTTTGCTATTCTAGGTCTCTTCTGGTTCCAAATGAATTTTAGGATTGTTTTCTCTAGTTCTGTGAAATATATTGTTGGAATTTCAATCGGCATTGCATTAAATCTATATAGCAGTTTTGGAAGTATGGCCATTTTCACTCTATTGGTTCTTCCTAACCAGGAACAAGGGATGTTGTTCCATTTTTTTATATCTTCTTCTATCTCTTTTTTCAGAGTTCTGTAGTTCTCAATGAAGAGGACTTTTGCTTCCTTTGTTAGATTGATTCTTAGATATTTCATTTTTTTGGATGTTATTGTAAAACGAATTGTTTCCCTAATTTCTCTCTCAGTGAGACTGTTATTTGTGCATAAGAAGGCTATTGTTTTTTGAGTGTTGACCTTGTATCCAGCTACTCTACTGAATCCATCAATTAAGCCTATAAGTCTTCTGGCGAAGTGTTTTGGGTCTTCTATGTAAAGTACCATATCGTCAGCAAATAATGACAGCTTAACTTCTTCCTTTCCTATCTTTATTCCTTTTACTTCTTTCTCTTTTCTAATTGTTGTGGCTAATGTTTCCAGAACTATATTGAACAGGAGTGGTGATAGTGGGCACCCTTGTCTTGTTCCTGATTTTAGCATGAAAATTTTCAGTTTTTGACATTTAGTATGATGTTGGCTGTTGGTTTTTCATAGATAGCCTTAATCAGGTTGAGATAAAGACCTAAAAGGAAACTTTCTATTGCTTTGTTAAATAGAATAATAGTATCATCTGCCATATAAGAAACTATAAAAACAAATACCTTGAAACAACACAGGGACAATCAATGCTCATACTTACTGTTCTGTGCTTAGCACTTGCAGCTAAGTTGTTCCATTTCTGCTGACAGAGGGATCAGCAAGAGTCAGAGTTGGGAAAATCAGCACCTCAGAGAGACTTTCTCCTCCACATACCCAAGTAATGAAAGTGACTTGAAATAAAAAGAAAACCTTCAACTCTCTGGTGATCCAAAAATCACTTAATTTGGTCTACAGTGCACCCAAAATTTCTTTCCTAGCAGTAACCTTAGTCCTGCACTTTGAGAAACATTGGTAGAGAGATGGGTCTGCTGAGGTGCGGAGGGTCTCATTTGTCTTAGTTTACTCTCTGAAAGATCAGGATCGACATGGCCATCTTTCCCAGCTGGCAGGTGCTGGAGTTCTTTGTGTGCTTCACCCTCCTGCTGTCCTGAAAGCTCACGTTATGTTAGCTCAGCCACAGTGGAAACGGAGATCAGCTGCTCACCAACCTTGCCCAGATTCCCTCCCCTCTCCTGTTCTTGGGCTTGAAGATGGTCATTGAATCACCTCTTGGTCTCTCCTTCTCTAAGTCAATTTATGTCAGCTCCTTAGCTCTCCTCTCTTCCATCTCATTTCCTTTCTCGCTCTCTCTCTCTCTCTCCCTGACTTCCAAGATACTCTCTGTGTACCTTTTGACCTCTTGAATTCTTCCTAATCTGAGTGTAGAGCAGAAAAACTCTTTTTGGAGGCCTGATATCTTACCCCTGTCTTATTTTGAAGCACCCTGCCTGAGAGAAGCCCAAAGTATAGATAAGACAACTTCTGTGCTGGGATCGTGGTTTGCTTTGCTGTCTCCTGCTCCCAGCTTCCTTCTCTAAAGCTCAGCCCAGAGGTGCCAAACAGTGGATGAGCCGAATACTGGACCTGGTACTGTTGGAGTCTAGCCAAGTACTATTCCAAGTGGGCCAGCAATATAATATTATCTGGGAACTTGCAAAGAACACACATTTCCAGCTCTCATTAAAGACCTACTGAATCAGAATCTCTTGCAGTGAGGCACTAGAGTCTGTTTTAACAAGTTCTCTAACTGATGCATAAGCCCAATAAAGTTGAAGGTTAGCTGTCTCCCCGCCTAACATTTTAAATGTTTTTGCATAAGGCTCAGATATTTAAAATTTAGAAGATCTTACCAAAAAATAAAACTTTCCAGAGTCTCTTAACAATATTAACATCTGGAAATCATTTTCCAGACTCTCCCCCACCTTGGAATTGAGCCAGTTCATTCTTGTGATAATGCCCACATGAGGTCCAATATCAACCACCATTTCCCACCATGCACATGTAATTGTTTTTCTTGCAGTGGAGATAAAGTCAGTACAAAATGCTTCTTGTACGTAGATTGCTATCAAAATTGATGAAATGAAAGACCCAGAAGATCATGAGATTCAATAGGAATGAAGGCTTTGTTTTGCTTTTGTTTGGTTGGTTTTTGGTAGTCTTAGAGGTTGAATCCAGTGAGTCTTGAGCTACATCCACAGTCCTTCTTCTGTTATTACTATTTTTTTTATTTTGAGATGATATTTTGCTAAGTTGCCTGGACTGGGCTTGAATTTTTGATCTTCCGGTCTCAGCCTCCTGGGTACTTGGGATTGCAGGCATGTGCCATCATGCCTGATTGAAGAACAAATTGTTGAATGGAAGCAATGTGACTTTCTTTAATTTTCTACATTGTTTTCCTAGCCTTAGAAATATTAGACTATGCGCTTACTTCAGACGCTTCATTCTTTAGATTTGCTTAATTCTTCCAAGCTCAGGTCCCTCCTTTGACCCCACATGTTGCCTTTTGGACTTTTGATTCCTGCTCCAGCCTTCCTACCTAGTCAAACTCTTGGTCTTGGCCTCCTTCAGCCCCCTCTGACCTTTTGCTATTCAAGTGCTGCATGACATTGATGATGCTACAAATTATTCCTGGGTTGATTACTAACTGTGGTCCTTTTAGTTTTACATTGATTTGTTCTGATACACAGTACCAGACAGTACTGTGGAGAAGGCTGGATTTCGGGGATAGGAAAGGTGAGTTTGATTTTGGGTTCTGAACTTACTGAGTTGTTATGAGAATTAAGTATGAAGCACACGGAAGTTTCTTATTATAGTGTCTGACACATGGTAAACAGCAAGCAGTAGGATGTTTGAACGATAATTTAGTGCTTGGTAATGATGTTAACTATGTATTTAGCATGTGCATTACCCCAGGGCTGTGCTAACTAGACACTGATGTACATAGGTATGATGAGGAAGTCAAGCACATAAATACTTATAATAACCTTATGGACAAAATGCTCTGGTGGTAAGAAATTCTGAAAGATTTTCAGGTATACTTCCTGTAGCAGGTGGTTGTTTAGCTCCAGAGTCAAGGCTGAAGAAGAATTTTTCTAAATAGAGAAGCAAATGAAGGGCTACCTGTGTACAAATACCCAGAAATAAAAAAGCATAATGTGTTCTGTGAAAGTTCTAAAAGTCATAATTAATTCCACTTTCCTGGAGTAGAGAGCATGTGGACAGACTGAAAACATGAGATTGGAAAAAAAGAATGACATGGACACAACTTTCCCAAACTGCAAGAATGTGAACCTTATTTAGGAATGAAAATTGTGGTTTAGAAAAGCCACTCTGACACCTGAGTTACCTGGAAAAATTGCAATTAAATTGTGCTCCATAGATTGGATGAAGAAGGCATAGATATGAGAGAATAATTTGAGACATTTTGTCCAAAATGGTGGACATAATTTTCAAAGGACTGAATTCTCAGATTTGTCAAAAATAGAGAGCATATTCTCCATGCACTCCGATGACTAAAAGTTTTGCTGTATCAGATTTTCAGCCAGGTCAACATGAAGTTTGTGATTGAAACTAAAAATCGCCATAGTGGTGAGAGTTGTTGCCTTGGCAACACTGGCAAAAGTCCAATGAAGGATTCTGGGTAACAGGCTAGGCTGCAGGTAAATTATTATTTGGTCTACTTTGAGCCAGTAAGTTAACACCACTGAGAAGCCTAGCTTGGCATTTCCTAACTTGGAAGTGCTTTAATTCGCTGGAGATTAAGACTGGGACAGAAAAGGAGAGGGGTTCCCGAGAGGACTCGGCCTGGCTTTTGCCTCTCATCTCTATGATGCTCTAAGCCATTGTCACTGTACCCTGCTGTTCTGAATGACTTGCTGTCCACCTTACCGATAGTGTGGTTTTATGTCTGTGTTTTACAAAAACTGTTCTCTCTGCCTGGATTTCCCGGCTCTACCAATAACACTCTCTCTTCTTTTCAGATCACCTGGAAAGATCAGTGCCACCCTCAGAAATAACAATACCTTTCTGATATTTGTTCTACTATACGGCAGTTATCTACACATATTTGCCTCTTTTACTTGAGTGGCCTGAATTGCATTATCCTCACACTCCTTGCCTCTCAAATTCTTATTTGATTAAGGATTCATACTGAAGCCAGTGTGATTGGATTTGGAGAGAGGGCCTTTAAGGAAGTAATGAAGGTTAAGTGAGGTCACAAGGGTGGGCCCTAATCCAATAGGACCAGTATCCTTAAAGGTACAGGAAGAGAATCAGTACTGCGGGTACAGAGAAAGTGCCATGTGTGGACATGGAGAGAAGACAGTCATCTACAACCCAAGACCTCACCAGACACCAGCCCTGCTGGCACCTTGATCTTGGACTTCTAACTTCCAGAGCTGTGAGATAATAAGTTTTTGTTGTTTAAGCCACCTAGTCTATGGTGTTTTATTATGGCCACCTAAAGGGCCTCATATGGATAGCAAGCATCTTAAGGGCAAAGAATGTATTTTACTCAGTTTTGTACTATCCACTATTGGCAAATAGTGTGTGGTAGGTAAATATGTTTTGAAGGAATGGATAAACTAATTAATGTAACACATCTGAGCTTAATTGGTTGATCAGATGAGGCCAGGAATTAAGATTAGCTTTGTATGCTGTCAGTGGTCATGACTCTGGAGACCTAGAAAACGGATAACAGAAGGAACTTGTGTGTGAGTCATAGAGAAAGTTGGGACAGGCAAATGTATAGAACCAGGTGAGCCCCACAGGAGGCCACAGGCAGATGTTGAGGGTGGACCTTAGAACAGGTGTCAGGTAAGGCCGGTCTCAGGGGTCAGAGAAGCTGGGGAGTGGAGTAACAGTTGCCTAAGACCCTCTAAGTGCTCCATCACCTTCAGGGTGAAGTATAAGGTTTTAACTTGGCCAGAAAATGTCTTTATGTTATGGCTACAACCTTCTCACTCTGCTTACAGCAGTCCTGTAGCTAGCACAGCAGCTATTTATTGTTTGCCTCTCCAAAGCAAGAACTATGTCTAATTTGCTTTTGTTTCCACTCAGTCCCTAGAGGAAGGCTTACTAAATTGTAGGTGCCCAATAAATGTCTCCCAATGAACAGGATAAGGCCTCAGTGTAGGGTTCAGCGGCTGCTGTGACACTTGCATATAGAGTATTTCTCAGCTACCGAGAACCTCTCAAAACTGGACTCCTTTACCAGAAGGTCTTGTATTAGTGTCACAGGGCTGCAGTAATTACCTTGTTTGAAAAATACAGAGTGTGATAGTATCCAGATTTTCAGAGGATGATGGAAAATGTACACTTTCATAGACTGATGGTGAAGAAGAAATTGGTACATTTTAGGCTCCATATATTAAAAATTCTTAAAAATTGCATATACTCTGATCCAGCAGGTCCTCAAGAAAGGCAAAGATTCTGCTGCAGGCACATTCATATCAACCAGGAAAAACTGGGTATAACTGATATTTCCAACAATAGGCGATTATTTAAATACATGCAGTTATCATGTATTCAGTGGATGGAAAAACCTCTCTTCTGTGAAAACAAAAACCAAGAAACAATGGTGCTGCGTGTAAGCTTTGATCTGAACTAATGATCAGATATTGTTGAATAAAATAGCAGATTACAAAGAATATACAATACTGTCTGATTTTAGTTAAAACATTCACATTTTGCAAAAAGACAAGGATGTATGCCTTCAAATGTGAACAGCAATTATGAGTATTTTTTTAAAATTTTGATCTTTGACCTTTTTTTAATCAGGAACTTATATTACTTATATGATGAATGAAAGGTTTTTAAAACATAAAAAATGTGTCCTCATCAACTTTTTTCTAGACTTTGTATATCATTAACATAAGTTGTTATGATTTTATTTATTTAAGCATATTCTCTCATCTCATTTGCATGGTAATGATAAAAAAATAACGTTCATTCTTACATTGGTGTGAGACAAGAGCAGACAAGTAGGTTTGTTTAAACAGTTTTAAAGCTCTGGCACCCAGGCTGTCTTGAGGCTGTCAAACTCTTCTTGTTCCTTCAGAACATGTTGGCTGCTGAACTTTCTGCACTGTCCTCACTCTGGGGCATTAAGAGCTTGAAATGCACCTGCTTCTCACTTTTGATCTTCTACTTAAAGCGACAGTGTGCTCAATGAAAGTGGTTTGTGAAGCTCTTTGTAAATGGTGTGTGGCTTGACTAGCCTGGGGTGTGTCCTGGAAATTGTGTGGAAATACTGTGGTTCTGGGGACTCAAACTCCCTACCTGGGAGCTCCAGGTGGTCTTGGAAGTAAGAAGACAAGCCCATGGGGAAGTACTAGGGACCTACCAATACAACTTGGGAAACTTCACTGGTGACTATGGAACATAGTGAGTGAGGAATCTGTTGCTCAAGAAGAAATTTGAAAGCTTCTGATTGCACTTTTTCCCTTTGTTTTAGAGAAGTACATAGCAAGACCAAGGCTAGCATGTGTGGGAGTGAGAAGGTTGACTTTGCCAGTTACTTAATGGCATAGCTGGAACCACATGTGAGTCCTTGGAGATTTAATACTGTGTTGTGTTGACTCTAGGTCCCACTGATGTCTTCATACTAAGAGAGAAAACTGGAACCATTCATAAAGTAAAGGCTATCTTTGCTCAGGCAAAAGCCATCCAGTGACACTGATAACAATATTCTCATTTTCTCACCAAAAATGACAAGTATGAGGGTCAAGTCAATAGCCATGCTGAGGTTTAGTCGCCTTTTGAGACCCCAGACAATGTGTGTTCTAAGTCCCAGGAAAGTGGCTGCCTGGAGGCATCATGATCAGTGTAGAGCATGGTCTCAGCAGGGTCCAGCTGCCTTACAGGACAAGGTCAATAACTGCAGGATCAGATGATCATAATGATATCCAACTGAATGATATCATAATGATATCAATTAATGATAAAACTTGGAGGTAACCATCCATCCACCCATCTATCCATCCATCCATCCATCCATCCATCCATCTGTTCATTGTACAGATATGATGAAATCCCTCACAAATCCAGTGGGTGATTAAGTTTACTAATTCTCTTCCCTTAACCTCTCTCTGTTATATTCACATTTCTTCCTCCCCATATCTACTCTTAGTTATGACTTTAATTTACCCTTTTTAATTCCTTCAACCAGATATCTCCATTCTAACCCATCATGCAGATTGCCAAGAACTATCTTTCCAAACCCAGTTCTTCTCATTAACTCCCAGAGAACTTGGCAAGCATGACAGGATGGAGAATACCCTTAGGAATGTATCCAGGATCCTTCCAGATTCGACCTGTGCCCACCTCTCCAGGTGAGTCTTTTACCATCCTGTTCAGGTAGCCTGTATCTCTACTATATTTATTGACCTACAGTTCTCAACTCACCAAGTTGAGTCATGGAGGTCATACCTCCATTTCTCTGTTCTCTGTAAACTCCTGATGAAAATTCCTATCTCCACTTGTTTGCATTTCAAGGTTCCTCTCTAGCCTCATTTCCTTGAAGCCTTTCTTGACCTTTCTCCCTGAAATAAATTTGACTATTTTTGTTATGAATTCTTAAAGAATCCTGGGGAACTATATTGACAGGACTTGCAAACTATTTATAATGTTTGTTTCTCAGTGTCCCCATTGATTCTAAGTCCTTCTAGTCCAGAAGCCTATTTTATTTATCTTTATATTTTTTCCATTGCTATAGTCTGAATATCTGTGCCCCTCCCACCGTTCATATGTTCAAATCTTAACCTCCAAGGTGATGGCATTAGGAGATGGGATCTTCAGGGAGGTGACTGAGTCATGAGGGTGGAGACCTCATTTAAATGGAGTTAGTTCCCTTAAAAAAGAGATCCCAGAGAGCTGTCTTACTTCTTCACCAAGTGAAGGTACAGCCAGAAGTTGCTGTCTGTAAGAAGCCATTCCTATGAATCCGCTTCCAGAACTGTAGAAATCAATATTTTCTCTTCATAAGCCACAAGTTCATAGTATTATTTAGAGCAGTTTAAACAAACTAAGACACCCATACAGGGAAGGTCCTCATACACGGTAGGCACTCAGCAAAGATGAGTTCAGTTCACTGAGGTGACATGGATTGAGCTGACCATTTTCACACCATCTATAAGTTTGGACTGGTTGAACCAGTACTCTTCTCCCTCTTTCTCCTCTCCTCATCCTCATTTTATTTTTCTCATAGCCCCTGGAGCCAGTTTTAAAGCACAGAAAATGATTATCAGACTTCTGTTGCATTTGCCTATTGCAATGGTTTTTATTGTATTTAAAATAAAACCTAGATCCTTATTAGTTAGGAATGTTCATATCTAAACTTTTGCCAGTTCCACAGTTGTACATGAAGGGCTAGACATATTCATAAACATGTTATAGAAATTGCATTTAATATCCTTCTCTCTGGAATGCTGCTCCTCTAATTTGCATCATGAGTGACTCTAATATTCAAGGCTAAGCAAAAATGCTACTTCTCAGAAAAGAATTTCCTGATAAACTCATCTCAACTCTGATTGCCTTACATTGTTTTATTTTATTTTATCTTTGCTTCTTCTTATCACTGTTTACAAACATTTTGTTTGTATGTTCCCTCCCATATTGTATTGTATTACACAAGAATGTAATAATGATAGCTAACACTTGTATAGTTTATATTACATGCTAGGTATTGTTCTATATATATTTTCCTACTTAATTTTCATAAGAGCCTATGAGGAGAGAATTATCTTAACCCCATTTTAAAGATGAAGAGACTGAGGCACATAGAGGGTTAAGTAATTTGCCCAAGATCCCAGCCCTTTTAATCAGTGTTGCGCTATTCTCCACTGGACACGGATCTTATAGGTCTTGTTTACTGCTCTATTCATGATTCTAAAAATACTGATTATATGACCTAGAGAATAAATGACTGAATGTGCACAGTACTGAAAGTGCTGTCTCTCCGTGTTTTATTAGACACTGGTATATTCATTGCAGTGAATCACTGGAATTTCATTCACTGGAATGAATCATGTACAAGGAAATCAAATGCTTTTTGGTTTAAGTAAATAATCTTTCCTCAAATTCTTGGAATATAACTTTCAGACATGACTCTACAATTTCTCCACTCCAAAGCAACAACAAAAACAAGAACAACAATAACAACAACCACTGCTTTTGTTTTAGCTAAAGTGGTGGGAGAAATGTTCACTGTATTCTTGGAAGACATAAAGCTTCACTTGCTATGGTCCATAAAGTATCCAGAATAATTCTATGCATAGTCATTAAAGAACTCTATAAAAGGCACTGAATATTGAGACCACTCAAGCAATCTGATTGCTTAATTAAATCTCTAGAAATGCTCAATATGTGCCAATTGAAACTGTATCACCAATAAAAAAGACCTATGTGCCTGATTCTATTTTTTTTCTTTTCATCTTTAGTTTATAACAGCAATACTGACCTTGGCCCTGAGCTTTTCCAGGAGATTAATGACCAGCTAGGCTTTATGGTCCTCAGCTGCCCCCACAGTGGACTATCAACTCCTCCCAACTTGTCATTCATCCCCTGCAAAGCACCCCACATCTCACACTGGTTTGCTAAGGAATGTCAGTATTTGTCAAAACTGGCGGGGACTGGTTTGTGAATAGTGATATGTGGATTTTTGGGAACTCTGACAATATTGACATCTCTGAAGAAGGTGTCCTAACAAACCCTGAGGTGGCCTTTGATACACTTGCTGTTTACACAAGAGCTTGCTTTCCCCTACACCACATTTCAGTGTGATGGTTAAAGGTGCTTACAGTGAATTCTTTCTCTCTTGGAGCTTTGTTCTCTTGTCTTTTGAGATGTGACTTTCTTAAACCTGTGTATGGACACAAAATACTTTGGAATCATAGAAAAAAGCTTCTATTGAAGTCGAAGATGGTGATGGCTGCATTTAAGTAAATAATTCTGAATATAGTATAGCACAGGCAAGTTAAGCTTCCCTCACCCCATCTTCATGAGACCGACAGCATCTCAATTGGGTACAATTCTAATTCAGCTTTTTTTGTTTTTGTTTTGTCTTTGCTTCCTAATTGCCAAAAAAGCCTAAACTTTTAGAAAATGGTCACTGTCTCTCCAGTTCCAGAGTGTCAGTATTGCAAATCCTCAGCTATTGCTTTCCACTTGTTCACAGCCACACCACAGTTTTGCAAGCCTGTGTTATTCCTGTTAGTAGTGTGACCTTGTGTGACTTTGTTTACTGTAATAAGGATATTGGTACCATTTGACTGGTGCTTTAGAATATACAGAGTGCTTCCTAGGAGCCCATGATTAATCATGTTTTGTGAAAGAGGCAGCTAGGTTCTGAGAAATAGAGTGACTTGCCCAGGATCATATATTCTATAAGTAGATGAGGTATTCTAGATTTTCCAATTCTAAATTCAGTCTCCTTTTCAGGTCCTTCACTTTCCCATATTCCAAAGACAGCTTGTTGTTCACTTTTTTGACTCTTAAATCATTTCTTTCTTTCTATGTCAGAGCAAGTGAAGGAGCATTAAACAATAACAGTTGGAACTATTTACCATTAGCTGTGGACAAATATTGTACATACATCATTTTACTTTGTCTTCACAACTCAGTGGGGCAAGAACTTACAAAGGAAGATACGATGGTTCGGTTGAGGTCAATGTCTTATTGGAGTTCAGGCTCTGGTAGTTCTGATTCCAAAATCTTCATTTATGGAGCTCTGCTCTCATTCCAGACAATGGAGACTATTCTCTGGAATTTTATGATTTAGTAATTCTTTTTCCTTTTGCATAATATCAAATATGAGCTGTTCGGTGAGCTGAGAATGAAATTTTGACCACAATAAAATGGAAATACCCCCATATGGAGGGTACTAAGAATGCAGCTTTTTAGAGGTGCTATGGCATTACTTTGGTATTCATTCTGAATATGGCTGAAATACAGTGGTACCTCTGTTCATGAACTTGACTCTTTCCACAATTCTGTTTGCAAACCAAGTTGGTTGAAAACTGGATCAAATTCAATAGTTAGGTTCAGTGTTGACCTTTTATGGAAAATTTGATTCAGTTCTTGTCTTGTTTTTGCAACTAGAATCATGGAGAGAATTGAGTCTGTGAACCAAGGTACCACTGCTTAACCTGACAAGTATCTTGTGTTTTAAATTTGTCCCAATAATGACATCAAGATTTATATGTATATATATACATATGTATATACATACATATATATATACATATACATATGTATGTATATATATATATATATATATATATATATATATGACAGATTGTTGACTGGACAGATATCTACAAAATTTTATTGCTAGGCTCAAATCATATGGAGGCATATTTTTTAGATTCACAGGGACCAGAGAAATCATTTATTTTTCCCTTCCCTTCTTTGGAGCAAGGAAAATCCAAAAAGGCTCCTCAAACTGGTGTATAGGTTTTATTTTATTTTTCTTCAGTAAGTGGTTGATGGGTTGTGTATCTGCCATGAGCCAGGCACCCTCCTAGGAACTGAGCATTGTGTCCTACTCCACTTTGGGGAATGAGACAGACACAGGCCTGGCCCTTAGAGAGCTGACAGTCTAGCACAAAAAGATTGATACCATTTTTTTCTTTGGTACTGGGGATTGAACTTGGGTCCTTGTGCTTGAGGAGCAGTTGGCGAAACCACTGAGCTAAATCCCTGGCCCTAGCACACAAGGATTGAGATGTTTGTTTCAATATCATCCTATAGTCCACTCACCCTGCTGTTAATTCTGGAGCTATGCTCATGTCTGTGCTCACCCTGAGTCTTGGCTGATTATGTATTTTCTTGGGATATAGAGAATGGGAGCTTCATACACATCAGTCCTAGGAGTTTATCTCTAACCTGATGAATTTGAGTGGGTTAAGAGGCAGACCTTGAAGGTGTCCTCCACATACTTCTAGGCTAACATCAGAACTGGGCCCACCTACCTCCTCTCTGAAGTTCTTTTCCCTTAGAGCTTGACTCTAGTGCTGATCTTGGGTTCGTATGCCCTTTGAAGGCTTTATGCCATTCTCTTCCTTCTCTGTTTGTCTCATCCCTCTCATGTGCCTCATATTCTATGATAGACCTATTGGGCTATCTTGTTCTTCACATGTCCTTGATGACATCAGAGCTCCCGCTGAAGGTCAACCAGGAAGGTATAGATGGTGGTCCAAAGTACATACCAGTGAGATCTGAGGAAAATCTTAAGAAATAAAAATTGATCTTTCAGTTTTTAAAGTTGTTCATTTACATAATTTTATTACATAGCCTCAGGAGAAAACAAAAACAAAACCAACAAAAACTAAATTTAAAAAAATAGCACCTTGGAATTTCAGAGTCCAAAGTAATTTGTTTTCTTAGGAGAGCTTCCTCCAATGGTCCTGCTCTGCAGAACTTGATTTGCCATCAATATTTAAAATGAAAATAAAGTAGTTCTTAAAAAATGAAGATCACTTAAAATATAGTACTACTTGAATGTCAAGAAGCCATTATGTTTAATAGCATTTTTTAAACTATTAATGTTGAGTGGTTACTTTTTATTTTGCATTTAGTCACTCATGGGAGACATTTATTTAGTCTTATATGCTACAAATAGTGATGCTGTTAGTAGAGAGGATTCTCATTTTGAATAATGGTCTCATTTATATAATATATCTTAGTATAATATATTCATATTTTACAGAGAAAAGAAAATGCACAAACTGTACAGAGAGTAGAAATTCTGTGAAACCCTTGTCCTTAAAGCTATAGAGTTATGAAATCAAGAAATGTGGTAATTATTTTGAATTGGTCAAATGGCCAACTCAGATGGCCAAATAAATGTTTAAACCATGTTTGGAGGAGTTGGCAACATTAAAAACAAAGAAAAAGATCTTCAACCTATCTTGTTAAAGATTTAGGATACCACCCCCTTCCATGATAAAATCTAAAAACTCTAGAAGCAAAAAGAAAAAAAAAAGGAATATAAATGAGATAACTGTTTTTCCTCCTAGATATTATTTTATAAAATAATTTTAATAAATTGTCATTCTGGGTTTCATGGACAAACTGGTAGTCACTCTTAAAAGAAAGAATGATTTTGTAGAAATCTTGTAATCTTTTCTTTTCGTCTTTTGCAGTCCATAATGTACATAGACTTCTCAATAATTTAAACCAGAGAAAATTGCAAATTTGGACACAAATGGCACAGTTTTCTGAATCTGTGTTCCCTCTGGCACAGAGAAAAAAATGTAGAAAGTATTAGGAGCATAGAGGAGGGCACAGATGTGTGCTGTTGGATGCAAAAATGTATAGTTTTTTTTTTTCCAATACCAGGGATTGAACACAGGTCCTTCACACTGAGCTATATTCCCAGCTCATTGTTTTTATTTTTTATTTTGAAACAGGGTCTTGATAAATTGCCCATGCTGGGCTTGAACTTGTGGTCTTTCTACCTCATGTAACTTTTGAAGATAGCATCTGATTCTCTGGCATTTGTGGTTCTGGGGCCCCCTAAGCCTGGTTCTTTCCTCAGTGATACCTTGAATGTAAAGAACCACTGCTTATTGAGTGTCAGGCATTATGTCTCATACTAATTTCATCAGTTATTCTTTTAGGTATAAGTCACAGAAAAATCGATTAAGGGCTGAATTGATCTAGGAGCCAAACAATATCACCAGCAGTCAATCTTTCCCTTTTCCTTAGCTTTGCTTCTTAGATATTGTTAGGTATAACCATGTAGTTAGAGCAAGGTTTCTGAACCTCAGTACTGTTGACACTGTGTGATGGAATATTATTTTGTTCTTGTGGAAACCGTTGTGGGGAGCATCCTTGGCCCCTGTCCATCAGGTGGAAAACATGGCACTCCCAGAGCTTTGACAACCAACAGTGTCTCCAGACATTTCCAAATGTGCCCTGCATGTCACTGAGCACCATTAAGATGAGTGGAACGATTCCGCCTGTAAAGTGCTCCTTAAACCATGTCTTTCCAGATTCCGACCCACAGAGCAAAGCATTTCTGTCCTAGAGTTCCAGGGAAAAACATCCTGAGACAACCTCTTCCTGGACCTGCTTAGGTAGGTGGTCCACCCTCAAAATTGTCAATCTGAAGCCACCTCTGCGCGGCAGGCTTGGGTTATGTGCTCTACCTGCGGTTTGGGGGTGGAAAACCACCCACAACATAGAGAAAAAAAGTTGAGTGGAAAAAGAATATTCTCCAATTAAAATCAGAGTGCATCTTTTTTTTTTTTTTTTTTTTTTGGTACCGGGGATCGAACTTAGGTCCTTGTGCTTGTGCAGCAGGGGGCGAAACCACTGAGCTAAATCCCCAGCCCCTACCAGAGGACATCTTAAAGAGGAATGTGAAATAGGAGCAAATACCTACTGCAGAAAAGGTCTTTCTAATTTTCACAACCACCTCTGGGGCACAGAGAAATTAAATGGCCTAAGGCCATAGTGACTGGTCAGATAGACAAGAATTTTTCTACCTAACTCAAAATGATGGGTTATGAATAATAATAAAAAAAGGCCTTTCTCTCTACCATCAGAATTGCCAAGAGTTAACAAATGCTTAATATCCACCTGTATTTGCTGCACCTTCCTGATGCTCAGTAACTTGTCACTGCCCCACAGATCGGGGTGGGAGATCTGCTCTCTGTCGTCCAACCTAAAGACTAAAATGCATTTCTCTGCAATTACAACATCAAAAAGGGTCTAGTGATGCATTTACAACAGTGCTACTTTAGGTTTAACACTTTCTTCTGGCTCATTATGAGTTAACTAAGCTTTTTTTTTTCTAATTTAAGCACCAGTCATAACGTATGAATCTGTTTCTGTTGGAGAATGCATCCTGAATACTAAGCCACCAGCTTTCCAATGCACTTTTGGAATGCAGCACATTTCTAAGTTAGGGGTTGCCTGTGTTATGAAGCCAACACTGTACTTTTAGGTGATTCATTTCTTCCAGGAGACTTGAAGTATTTGTTCAGAGTTTCAACCTGCTGGTTGAATTTCTAATAATAATGAAATGTACACAAATTCCCATGCTACAGAGCAGAATATGTCCCAAATCTAAGAATATGTGTAACAAGTCACACAATGAACTGGAGAGATTTACCTGTCACAAGCCATCTATATTCTCATTTTTAATCAAGAATCTTTGTTAATCATACCTGGATGGGTTGTATGTTGCTCTATTTTAAGAGATTTCTACTCAGTATTGAACTCAGAGATGATTTACTTACATGGTTTTTTTAATCTGTGAAATATATTGACCTCATTTTAATGTCATCCAAATCTGAGGGGGGGGGGAAGGAGAGAGGGAGAGAGGGAGAGACAGAATGCCTTGTGCTGCCCTCTATGGGGTTAGCATTTTAGATTTGTCTTTGGAAGTGTGCTGCTTGTTACAAAAATTTCATACCCTCCTCCCACTAACATCTTCAACATCTAAATATGTTTCCTTGAAAAAGGCCACCATTTGGCATGGTTACCATCTACTTTTCAAATTTTTAGCTACTTTTTAGTAATGTAATGTTAATGAGTGGGGGAAATCCCAGGACCTAAATTCAGGGATAGTTTAGCTCACTCAAGGGTCTTCTTTGGTGAGTCATTCTCTTTAACATATGATGTGAGAATATCTATTTAGATTAAGGTTTAGAGCACTACTGTTGTTAATTTTTCCTTCTAAAAACTGATATCTTTGGAAACACATTTACATCGAGAACGTTTGAAACTTGCAGAAAACAGCTGCACAGAATCTTGAGAGAAATAGCTTTAGCTTTCTGTAATTTTTGCACTGTTTAAGGACCACACTAAAGGAATTTGAAATCAAGATGATTGACATTACTAAGCTTTTTCTAATGCTGCACACATGGTCTTTTTTAAAAAGAGTACTCTGCACGCAAAACATAATTGCTCTCTGCTTCTGCAAAGGTTTCCCTTCAATAGAATTGCATTTTCCTGATATAACTGATTAAAATAAATTAAATGAACCACTCATTTATTCTTCCAGTTTGCAAACTTTGAAATTTTTAACAGGATTTTTATATAGGCTACATTGTGCAATTCTACATACTATTTAGTAAAGTTTATTATAAGTGCATTTTTGAAAAGCTAGATAACAGCATCCTCAATAAAGAGAAAAAAGGGCACAATGTCTAGCCAGGTCCATCTGAATTCTGCTGCTTGGTCATCAGCAGACACCCTTTGATACCATTTCCAGTCAGCTGGTTCTGGCCAGCTCTGCGCAGGCCCTCTCCACAGTCGGTGCTGCCTTGAGTGAGATGGTACAACTTTTCTAACACTGAGCATCCATTTGGTAAGTGGATGAGAGAGACACAAAATATTCTCCAACAGGGCTCCTTCATTTCCATGTCTTCTATGATAATTAGCATTACCTTTTAAAAAATACATCTAGAAGATAGTATATATATAATCTTCTAGATGTATATATATATTATCTCTCTATATACTATCTTCTAGACATATATATACATATATTTTATATGTGTATATATATATTTTATATATATATATGGGTTCCCCAAGATGAATATAATTACTATGTATTGCAAACATATACTCGTAAAACATTTAAAAAAGAAAACAATATGTATATATGTATAGGCTTATATATGTGTGTATATGTAAGTATTGACTATTATGTACGTCACGTTGACTACACTACAATAATTACATTACAATAATTATATTATTACATTGTAAGTGTACTGTTGCATATGTATATATTACAAGATGAGGTTCCTTCAAAACTTTTTATAAAGAAGTCCCAACTGAGCTTTCTTGTGATTTATGCTATTTATGAACACATGGATTATTTTAGTGGAAAATCGATGTCACTTACGCTACAGAAAATACGTCTGAGTTTATGAAAATGCTTTAAAATAATAGCTGTTTGGTTTAATGTAACTTATTGAGTATGTGGCAGTTGTTTAAAAAAAAGTTCATGCATTGATCAATTGAAGGGCTGCAGGAAGACTATAAACCAAACTGCAGAGGGAGACTGGAAGACAGAAATCACTGTAGAAGATAGAGTGGCAGACAAAATATCAGAATTAATGCACTCGTTTTCAGTTTTCTTTCTAAATTAGACCGTATCTCACAGTGCCTGTTGTCACCAGGTGTTAGAAGCCTTAAGTACGTGGTTTATTATTTTTTGCTCTCTGAAAAATTTTGGAAGAGCTAAGGAGACAAGCAAGGGAGGTCTTTAAACATTCTGATCAGGTTTCCTCCGGGGTCTTGCTGCTGGAAGAATGTCTTCTGGGTAAATTTCCACTCTCTCAGCGGAGAGTGTTTTGCATGAATTGACTCCCAGGAGAAAATGTTATTCCCTACAACAAAGCCCAGGCAGTGACTCAGATTAAACTGACCAGGTTGGAGGAGGGGAGACGTTGACCTGGAAGGAGGGGGTGGGGGTAAGGGCAGAGGATACGATTTACTTTCTAAAGACTGGCTACAGCTCTCTGGGAAATAAAAAACCTCCTAGGTCTCTGTTTCCTTGTGATGCTTTTGTATCAAAAGTATTTGCAATGTGTCATAAGGATTTTCTAGGATGAAATGAAGATTTTCAGTCAAGAGAAGAAAAACCAAGAGTCACTGAAAAAGTCACAAAATTGTCTTTCTCATCGACCATTGTGTGTTACACTATCAACCTTAATTGATAGGATGGACGTGGCTAATTTCAGAAAGCTATTTGCTGCTCACCATCAGAAATAAGACTTAAAAAGATACTGATTTGAAAGGAAAAACATCCTTTTTTTGGCCTGGATTTGTGTATTTCAAACACCGCACAACCTCAAAATAGATTCTTCTCACATTTTCTTTAAAAAATTGAGTCTCAAACATCTTTCCTTTCCAAAAAAGTTACAGACAATCACTGTCCTGATGTTTCCTATTGTTTTTAGGATGCATCTTGATCAAAAGATACAGTTCTGCAATTTGATCCATTTAATTATCTTTTTTATTATTACAACATGCACCAGGGACCTAAACTTCCCGTGATTTATTGATAAGGGTGTCTTCCACTTGTACTGCCTCATTTTATTGCTGTTTTTATAATGGTTTCTAACTAATAAAATGTTATCTTATTCATTTTGTTTGTGTGTAATAAATCAGAAGCCTTCCAGTTTCTCTGCTAGGTGGATAGGGGTGTGCAAGGAAAGGGGAGATTGTCTCAATGTGTTAAACCCATGACGTCTTTTGCATAGAAATAGAAATTAGTACAAGAACATTTCATTAAGGAAAGTATTGCTGTTTCTGCCTGACCTAGGAAAAATTAATATTCTAAATACAAAATCATGTGACTTGGGGTTTTGCCTCTTTCCAGCAATTGAAGCCATGAAAAGATGTCTGGAATAAAGCCTAGATTTCTTCTTCGTTCCTATAAGCAATATTGTCTCCTCAGCGAAGGAAATAGATATGATGGAAAAAATAGTGTGTGCTGTTTTAGGCAACCTTACATTAAATTCACTGAAGGGATATTTACTAAATACTTGGATCCTGTATTAGGATCAGGGGTGAACAAGAGACATGGCCTCCTGACCCTGAAAAACTTATATTTTTAGAAGACAAAACAGACTCCGAATGATTATGTTAATGAATATGTAATTTCAATTATGATAAGGGTAGGGTAGAAAAGTCTCAGAAAATCGAAAGAGAATGAATCATACTATTTCATTCACTTCTGTTTCCTTCTTTTATTCAAAGACTGCTCTGCCTGCCTTGCAGGGGCTGTGCCCAGTGCTAGGGGGGTGGACAGGAAGGTTCTGCTGAAGACTGGGGAGGGGGTTTCCCAACACAGTCCCTGGGGTGGAGGCACTGGGGATCCCACCCGGGAGTGTGGTGGGTGGCAGAGTTGAGGAAAGCAGCTGTCTTCCTTCCCGAGTGTTGAAAAGCTTGTGAGGCGCAAGATGGCTTCTCCAAGGCAAGGAGGTGATCTGAGTCATGCTCCTGAGAAGAAGGAATGGTTGCAGGAGACAAGGACAGTGGCAGACTTGCAGCTGGAGCTGAGCCAGGAAAGGAGGATGAAAGCACAAGGTGAAGGATGCTGCGTTCCTTGCCAAGGCACTTAGACTTCATCTTGAGAATTTGGGAAGTCGTGGCAAAGCAGGGTTTATAGTGGTTGTAGAGCATCCACCTGCCCATTTTTCAGATTTAGTTAATCATAGTCAACCTTGGTTTCAAAAAAATAAATGAAAAATTCTAGAAATTCATGTTTGAAATTATACATCATGACAAAATCTTGCATGATCCCGCCCTGCCCCACAGGGATGTGAGTCTTCCCTTTGCCCAGCATATACACACTGTATATACTACTACCCATAAGCCACCAGTACCCATCTCCATTTACCTTCCGGTACCACCCTGTCTCCCAAGAGCCTGCATGGTCTGGGGGAAGCTGAACTGACATCAGCAATACGCTCTGGCCCCATGAGACATTATGTTCTACCCTTCTTCACACTTTTCTGGGTCTGATTGGACAGGCTGTTTGGGTCAATGCCCATCAAGTCTTCACTTTGGCAGTGGGAAGCAATTTAGGAATAGGAATTGCTCGATTTCTGCCAGTCAGATGCAAAAGGTGTGTGTGTAGAAGCAGAGTTCTGCTGGGAAATTTTGGGAGAGAAGTCCCAAAATTGTGGAAAAGGAATTTTTCTTCCTACTGGAATTGAGAGATGCCAATGTGAAGCCCAGACTGTGAAAACAAGCTTTTTCTCTGTGCCCACTTCAAGCTGGAGCCCTCCTCCTAAATAAGGAGCAATCTGCTGGGGTTTGTATCCTGAGTATGCCTCATACTTGTGATCCAAAGCAAGGTACAAATGCAGTCAGTATATAGAGACTTGCAAGAGGACTTTCTTATCAGAAATGCTTGAGAAAGGATACTTATTCTTACCTATCCTTTAAAAGTTTACTTCAAACCTGTGATGGCCCAGTTACTGTGCTAAGTAGTGATATATAGGTTAAGCAAGAAAGATAGAATCTTTGCTCTCAAGAACATTTCAAGACATGACTTGTGTTTGCCCCTTGTTTGTATTTCATTGTAGTAAACGACTGGCATGTGCATCTGTCCTATCTATTCTGTGATGCATACGATGCTGGCCTATATGTAAGCACTCACTGAATGTTGACTGAAAGGAAATGCTAAAACCAGCACTCAGAGAATACCTTGCAAGTACGAAGGAAGAGCCAGGCTAGAGTAGCAATGCTTACAGAGAGACAGCACAGGTTAATGGTGAGGGGGCTAGGGTTGATCTTACAAAAGGCTTTCCTTTTGAATTACAGCTCTAGAGTGGACTCTCAGTGAGTCACTCTTTCCTTCACCTTAACATGATAATGTCTATCCCATTAGGGGTGTTATAAGGAATTAAATTAGGTAATGGGAATATTTTATATTATATATTTCAGATGATGTATTGCCTAAAAAAAAGTGACTAATAAATTGTAGTTATTTGTTATTGAGTTATTTCCCCAACATAAAATATTCACTTTGTCCTTCATTCGCACATTTTATTTAACAGACAGATTTGTCGCTGTCATTTTAGTTCTCCAACTCCTAACTCTTTCCTATGTGAGCAGAGGCTCAGGAAGGGGACAGACATTTTCTATTTCCATCCCCTAAAAGCTGGACGTTGGGCCAGTACTTCAGTATGACTACTCAGAAGCTCCTGCCTAAGACTTTGTATCCTGAGGCCATGTGCAAGGAGACAGGTGGGGTGGGGTGGGGAGGGGCCCATGGCCTGTGCTGACAGAGCAGGGTCCAGGCCACAGATTCCTTTAGCACTTCCTGAGCCTAGGTCTTCAGCCTACGGATCCCTGCTTGAGTATCCCAAACCCTCCTGTTACCTTCCCTTCCTACCGAAATAAATCAGGATTGATTTCTGTGTCTGTAAACAATGACCCCGGGTGGAGCAGCAAATGTTAGAATTTCTCAGCCAGAGATTTGAGCTTTGTACTTTTATGGCATTGGTGGAATACTTTATGAGATACTGAAGGTTACTTGTGTCATTAAAAAGTAAACTTGTAAAAAATCAATATAAAATCTTCTCTCTTACACTTCTGAAACCATTAAAAGCCCAGCACCCAGCCATGAGGCTAACATTAACAAACAAACGAAAAAACCCCTCAGCACTCTTATTTTATATTCCTTTAGCTTAGCCAAAATCCAGACGCAAGGCTGCTTAGATAATATTATTTTCAATGTGTCATCTTGTTTCATGACGATCTTCACTGTACGTGTCACTCAAGAAAATATTGACCGTGAGCTAATTCATGAGGCCCATGCTTTAAAATCTGCCCCAACTTTTTAGCTTGCTTCTGAAATGCAATCTTTTTTGATAAATATTGTCTTAATCCTAGAAAAGGGCATTTTTTATTAACGGTACTTGAATGATTTGTCGTTAATTCTTTTTTTCTGTGAGGAAGGGAGTCTTAATAAGAGGATTCTATAAACCCAGAGTCTAAAGGCTATCTGGTTTTTATGATACTGCTTTCAGGGAAGACTGAAGGCTTTTACTGCTCATGGTGCATTACCTTTTAAGCAATACACAGAGAAAGATAAAAACAATGATGGAATTTATAAACAAAAATAAATTTGAGGGGCACTGGATGTGACCCAGTGTAGAAAAGTCAAGGAGAGGTGACTCTATCATGCACACCAGCTTTAATCAGTGGGTGGGACTGTGCGGAGTGCTGTTGAGAATACTATGGAGGGCGTCCCAGTCCTGCCTCGGTCGGAAGGCCTGTGGATGAGTGAGAAGAGTCTTTACTTTCCTGAGACTGGGAGGTCAGAGTGGTGCCACAGGTGTCCATTGCTGGCCCTTGGTCCAGTTCCTTCATCTCACTTCCAGAGAGCAGAGGCCCCGGGAAGCAGAAGGGGCTGGCCATGGTGTGCTACAGGTGTTCCTGGTGTCAAAAAATGCTTCATTTCCTCACTGAAGCTTTGCAGCATGTGATTGCAAGTCCCCACACACTCATTCCAGTCCTTATGAGAGGCCTGGACCGTATCCTGAGAGGCACTGGCCTCAGAGCCAAGACCCGCATGCAATTGAATCCAGCTCGTCTACCCTTTAACCTTTTTGAAGCTTGGCTGCCTCATCATAAAGCCAGATAGGGATTTATCATGTCCCTGTTGAGCTGCACAGATTCATGCGTTCATTTCACAAATATTCCTTGTCTTCCTGTCACGTGAAGAGGGATAGTGAACCAAACAGGCAAAAAATTTTGCCCTCATGGGATTAACTTTCTAGGGAGTCAAATGAGATTGTGTGTGTGTGTGTGTGTGTGTGTGTGGGTGCACGCGCGTGGATTTGTATCTATAAACAAGTATAAACACGTAGCAGATACCCAATAATTACAGGTTCCCTCCACCCCTTGCTGGCCCTCTGTACTGCTCCAGGGTGGCCGGATGAGGACAGAGCAACTAGAGTTGATAATAATTTTCCTCATTAAATTGGGCTGAGAACGGCTGTGTTCACAAGAGTTTGGAGGACAGCTTTTCTGCTCTGGAGGTCCTTACCTGGCCCAAATAGGCATTGCTGGCATCCAGGGCCATTGATATACTCTCCTCAAATGGCAAGTCCAGCCAGGGTCCTCCCCTGCACACCCATTGAATGTTTATTTCTTTGTCTCTCCTATCAATTCCCTCTCTGCTAACCAAGACTGCTCCCCACACAAAGCAAGGGGAGAAAGAAAGTCATGAAGGATTAAGGCCGTTGGCCCTCAGAAAATTCATTCTCTCTCTCTCTCTCTTTTTTGTCTGAATCTCCCAACCACTCTCTCACTTGCAAAGGGAAGAAGAACTCTGAAATGTAGCTGCTCAGTCTCCTTCCAGAGCTTTAAGGGTGACTGTTTGGAACAGAAGTAAGGGTAGCATCTCCCACATTCACCTATCCATGCTGTAGTTGTGATTTGGACATCTTCCAATTTCTAGTTGGGAACTTTAGGAAAATCAAAGTGGCTAATTAGCAAGAAAAGACTGGTTAACAAACAGATTCATTTTTTTTTGGAGAAAAAGAAACCTAAATGCAAGGAATTAAAAATGTCAAGAGTTCAGGGGACAATTCTTAGAATCTGGAGAAATACGTATTTATAGAAACAGTTCTGGCAATGGGAACTAGAATTAGATTAGTCTCCTTCCCTCCTAAATTTGATTATTTTCCCCAGGTGGCTCACACACTCACACTGTTAATGAAGAGCAAAATGCCAAGGGAAGTTTTCAGTTCCTTCTCTTTCCTGTTTAGATTTGGGTATGCCATGGAAAATCTTACTTGTGGAAAATTCTGTTGTGTTCTGTTAACTACACTTCACCATCAAAAAGAGAAGCCAATTGGAAATCAGATTTTTGTGTGGAGATGCATATAAGATTTTTTTCTTCTTGTGCAAAGATAATAATAATATTGATGTCATGATGATACTGGAAGATGTGTCCTGAACGGAAACAAAACAAAACAAAACAAAACAAAAACAAAAAACTTGTGGGGTTTGGTATGAAGTTTGGGAGCTGCTTTTATATCTGTTATGCATGTCCTAGTTGTATAAGCAAAGCAAGTGGGAGTGTAGATATCTTTTACACACATGATATCTAGCATATGTGGAGAATTTTATAAGCTTTCAGAGTGTGTCACCAACACCAGCATACTTTGAATCTTGCTGTGGCCTTAAGATGGAGGCTGGGGATAAGTTATTTTCTCTATTTCCTATTTGAGAAAGCTGAGGCATGCAGTGCCAAGTCCCTGGCTGTATCTGGATGGCTGGAGGGGTAGAACAGTGCCAGGGCTGTGAGTAGAACTTGCATCTCCCACACTTATACCTGGTCTCACCCCGGCTCACCACGGTGGGCACTGCCTGCCCTCAACCAGGAGCCAGACTGCCCAGAAGCCCAGGCCACCCTGCTGCCCGCTCCAGTCTGGAGCGCAGCATCCATCTGAAGAACTCACCATCTGCAAACTGCTGCCAGTGCCTAAAGCTGAGCCAAACTTGCTCTTCTGCCTCCGCGTCCCCCCACACCCCCGAAACCAGAGAGGTCACTTGGGCTTCAAGCCAAGGACTCATCCAAGGCACATAAGAACTTGCTCTTCCACTCACCAGTTCAGGTCAACTTGTCGGAGTCACAGGTTTATCTCATGTACAGCAGGCAAGAGGATTGTTTGCCTCGTGGGGTTGTCATGATAACTAAGGTAGAAAATTAATGTGCGAGGCTTTGTAAAGGATAAAGCAGTGCATCAGTGTAATTTATTCATGTATTACTTAGCAGTTCCTGTGTGCCAAGCCTTTCTTCAAAAGCTTTACAAATATTAGCTCAAATAATCTTCACACTGACCCTATGAGATGTTTTATTATAATAACAACCCTCATTTTACAGATGTGGAAACTGCTTGTCCGTGTCCCATGGTTGGCAAAGGCAGAGCTGTGAGGTGAACCCAGGCAATTGGTACCACATCAGAATGGATACCCTTAGCCAGGGCTACGTGATTATTAGGATTGACATGAGAGGTGCAACAAGAAAAGGCACAGGCAGATCTCACGTTTTTCTCTTTTAAAAGATTGTGAAGAATAAAAGTAACACATGAGAACAAAGAAAGAGCCGGAGGTATTCACACATGTCCATAAACCCAGCACTCCGTGAGGCTGAGGAGGGAGGATCTAGACTGTTGAGCCCAACCTGAGCAACTGAAGTAACTTAGCAGAGACCCTGTCTCAGAATTGAAAAATGAAAAAAGGCTAGAGATGTAGCTCAGTGTGAAAGCTCTGAGGGGAGAGGGTCGGTGAGAGGTAGGAAGGAAGATAGAAGGGTTGGGGGAGAGAGAGAAAGAAACAGGAAGGGGGGGGGAGAGAGAACCACAGCCTTCACTGCACCCATCCCACAAATCACGGCCCAGACCTTCTCAGAGCCACATGGCATGGGAGGCTCTTTTTACCCATTCTTTCCTTTTTCCTGACCCCTCTTCTCTCCTCCTTGTATTTATTATTATTATTATTATTATTATTATTTTGCTTAAATTCTTTGATTGGTACATTTTAGGTACACAATACATTTACATTCATCATTGGGATCTTGTACCTGTACGTGATGTATCTTGGTTCTTACTTTTTCCTCATTCCCTGCCCTCCCTTCACCCCCTCCACCCTTCCCTATTTACAAAGACTTTGTTTCCATTTTTTCCTTTTCTCATAATTTTTCCTTTCCCTTCTTTCCTTTCTCCTTCCCCTCCCACTTTCCCTTCCCCTTTGCCCCTTTTCTTCCTATTTCAATGCACCCTTCTGAGGCTTACGCCTCTCCTTTCTGCTGGGTGTCAGAGGCCCTTCCATGCTGAAAGCGGAAGTTGAGCCTGTCCCTTCTGGCTCCCTCTCTCCGCACCCTTCCCCCAGTAAATCTCTTCCCATTCTGCTTCCCTTGGGCTAACTTCAGCGTGAAGGAACCTGAGTTGAAAGCCACCAATACAGCTAGGTCAGAACCCCCTTCTCAGCCTTATTCTTTCTACTTAACTCTTACTACTATTTAACACACTTTTTCACCTTCTCTCACTAGAACATAAGAACCACTGGGGCATGAAATTCTGTTCGTTCTCTGTTTGTGTCCCCAGTATCAAGAAAGGGTTCTTGGCTCATAGCAAGTGCTCAAGAAACGTTTGTTGAATGATTCATGAAAGAAAGGATGTTAAATAACACTTGATTAATGTTTCTGGAAAAGATGAAAATCAAAGTAAACTTCTTCCAAAGTTCAACCTGAAAAAATAAATACTAAAAACTAGGCAACAAAAATGAAAAGAAAGAGAATACCAACATATGATATGAGTTGTCAAAGAGTATAAAAATAATTAAAGCAGGCTGGTATTGACTTGGGTATAGACAGATTGGTCAGTAGGACAAGACTGAAGTCCAGCTGCAGCTATTTCTGAGAAATTGATATATGGCTAACTAGAATAATTAAATTTTATTTGAAAAGGAAGGGTTATTCAATAAATGATAAGGAAGACCACAGATTGGGGAAAACCAGATCTGTGCTTTGTACTGTGTACAATTTATAAAGCATATGGATCAGAGATTTATATATAAAAACAAAATCATAAAATAATAGAAGAAAACAAGAGTATGTATATGATGGGGGAATTAAGAAAATATACCATTACTTAGAGGTGAAAAACATGTATAGATTTGGTAACCTTCAAAACAAAACAACTAGCACATCTGTATATTGGAAGTCTAAGTAACAGTGGAACATTTCCAATTAAATTATTGGTTGGAAAAATATGTGCAGTGCATATTTCAAAGCTTAGCTTGTAATAAGTGTATCATCTTTCACTAATATTAACAATTACATAATTAGCAAATGGAGAAATCTCTAAAAATAAGAAAATATTGAAAAGATAATTCAAAAAAGAGGAACAAATATGAAAAATATTTAACTCATGTATTTATAATTAAAAACCACAAAGGATCATTTTTACCTTTAAGCTTGGCAAAAGTAGACTGGTAGAATATTTGTATCAAATGAATAAATCACCTGCTGTTCATGCTATTGTCAGTAGTGTCAATAGTAACACTTTTGTAGGATAATTCAGCATTATAACATGACTTTCCCTTCTATGATTGTATCTTCAGTAAATGAGCATTAATATGAGCAAACATTTAATTAAAATAAGTTCCTTATTATATTGGTTATGAGAGTTTTTTGGTCACAATTTAAATACTCAACACTAAAAGATGGGCTGAATAAATTATAATATGTCCACATAATGAAGGTAATTCAGCATTTAAATGAATTTTTATGTCGCAGTTCACAGATTGAAACCAGAGCCTTCAGACTAAACTAAGTCCCCCGTCCCTTTTTTATTTTGAGACAGGGTCTTCCTAAGTTACTAAATTGTACAGGGGGGCCTAGAACTTTTGATTTTCCTGCGTCAGCCTTTTAGAGTGCTGGAATTACAGGTATACGCTACTGTGGTGGCTAGAATGTTTAATGTCAGAACAAAATTAAGGATCGTACTGGTCATGATAAACTAGAAAGAAGAACAATCCAAAATTCTCAGTGTAGAGCTAGGAGACAAAGGCAGCTCCTCCCTTCATGTGTTGCCTTATCATTTCAAGATATTCACACCTGTGACCCTTCCATGTCACAGCAGGGTAGCAGCTGATCCAATAGTTACTACTGGGAATTAAAATGCTTCCACTCCAAAGTGACTTGTGTCCCTTCAGCTCACATTTCGTTTGCTAAATTCAGTGGCCACATCAAACTTCAAAGGACCGAGAAGTGGTCACCTGGTGAGCTTGGAAGTAGAGGAGAATGGGGTTGGGATAAGTATGAAGAGTAGTATTGCATACTGTGAATGTGTGCTGTAAAGAGATTAAAATCACAACGTGATTTGTAAAATTTGAATGCTTGTGTATACATGTTTGTGTGTATATCTGTATGGATAGACAGTTGTAGACAGGTGTGTATATATGTAGAAGTAAGAGGAGACTCTCAGGATGGAAGAACAATAAGTGATTTTTATTGTCTCTTCTTTTTCTCTGTATCTTCATGAGCAAATGATGCTGTTATATAAAATCAAGATATAACATTAAGAAAAAAAGAAGCAAATTACTTACTAGATATATTGTGACTATTAATTGTGCTATGTCAGTTTGACTGGATTAGGAAATACCTACCAGATTAGTAGCGCAGGGCTCTGGGTGTACCTGTCGGGTGTTTCCAGGGATGATTGGCATGTGGCCCAGCAAATCCATCTCGGGTGTGGATGGCACCAACCAACAGGCTTGTAGTCTAGATTAAAAGGGAAAGAAGGAGGTTGGTGCCTATGTGAAGATCATTTTGCTTGAGTGGGTGCATCTTTGGCTCCTGTTGCCTGTGGACATCAGACCCAATTTCTTCAGCCTTCCCGTGCAGACTTGTATCACAGACTCTCCAGGGAGATTCCAAGTCTTCAGGCTCAGATTGGTGTTGTATTTTCGATTCCTCTTATTCTGCAGTTTCTAGCTTCTTGTACTGAGCAGCTCCTGGATCCTTCAGCTCTCCAGAGGGCAGATGGCCCTTGTGGACTCTCCAACCTCTGATCCTGATCCTGTCTGCAGACCTAATAAATCCCCTTGCATTCTATCTATCTATCTATCTATCTATCTATCTATCTATCTATCTATCTTCTATCATCTACTATCATCTATCTACCTGTCATCTATCTGCTATCAATTCTGTTCTACAGAACCTTGACCAATATATATTTTCTTTTCTTAAGTAAATGCACATAACAGGTATATAACTGTGTGAAGTCCAACTGTTCCGAATCTTTTAGGAAAGTAAAGTTCTTTGCATTTTAGCCTTTGCCATTTTTTGATTATTACTCTCTTTTTCTCCTTTGCTTTGCTCAAGTCCTCAGGTAGAAGAAACTGTTGTTAAACTTCTGTCTGAGATGATTGCCTTTCATTCCCATCTTATTCCAATAAGCTGGTGCCCAACGTGTGTGAGTGAATTATAATTAAAAGAGCCTTACTCCTCTAAAGGGAGACCCAATGAAACGACAGATGGGAGTTAAGTGTATTCTGATGGCATGTGAGCAATTGTCACCAAATAGATTTAAGATGTGATCTTTTATATTCCTTATCACAAATGTTCTTTTTAAAACAAGAAATGAAAACAAAATTCCAAACCCAACATTGTGCATTTTGAACATCATAACACTTGACCCCATTTTGCCTAGCAAAAAACATTGAAGTTGCAAATGTAACCCTGTTTACCACTTCATTCTTGCTCCTCAGAATTCAAGAATCTTCTGGTGAAGGTGAAAACCATGCTTGACTTTGGCTTCCATAGCCTGGGCCTCCATCTGAGCAAGGCTGCAGAGGCTGTCTGACCATTTTCCTGAGCTTAACGAAATGTGCTTGGGTGACCATGGTGCCTATTGTGTGATGCTGAGATTAATGAGTTGACTCTTCTCTCGCTCAGGGAGTCTCTGGCAAGCATCCAGGCCAGCCTGCACACTGGCCTGCTCATGTGTATGAAGATGAGTCTTCAGATGGGTGTATTTGGGCTATCACAAGTCCTGATGAGACCTCACCTTTCACATTTAGTTGGAACTATGGGGACTTTATGGCCTAGAAGTTTACACCCCTTTCTGTCCTGGAAAATGCTGTTAATCTGTCAGCTGCGAATCTTGACTTTATTAACTTTATTCTGAACCTTGAAAATATGCAGACCCTGTTTAATTTACCAAAGCAATGTCTGTGCCTGTCAGTCTTTTAGTCTAGGTCAATTATTTACATTTGTAGATATGGAGACCAGAAAGAAGCCAAAATAAACTTGAACTTAAACAGAGAAGTGGTGTGAATAAGTTTAAGGACACATGGAGAGAGATACCCAATATCTATATTCCAGTTCTGGGACAGATAATTATAATGCTGTTTCTTGGACCAGGGAATTAAGACCCCAAATCAATTAAGCAACAGCATTGGTACAGTGTAGTGAATAATATTGTGTCAACTGATGAACCCCCCAGAAAATAGCAGAGTCAGTTATCAGTGAGAGGTGACTATGAATTTCTAGTAAATCACTGTATAGAGAGGTATGTCATTAAGGACTGTCAAGAGGCCCTGTGGCGGGGATAGCAGTGTCCACTGGTGTCCAGTTCTCTTGCCATTCCCAGTTAATGGAGTGCTGCCTTCCTCAGCTTCTTTGCAGCTAAGGACTTGCTCTGGCTAATGAACGATGAATGGAATGGAAAGTTGTCACTTCTGGTCTGAAATGATAAAACAATTGGATGTCACCATCCAGTCTTGCTCTTTCCCACTGAATCAATCAAAAGGATTCATTGGGTGGTGCAGCTTGGAGTCTGAACTTCCCCGTGGAGAACTGGTGCCCTGGAGAGACATCTGGACCAGAAGTTGACTTTGCTCCTGTGAGAAATACATCTTTGTGGTGATAAACCATTCGTATTTTGGGACTATTTGTTACCACCCCCAAACAGCCTATCTTTAACTGATTCACTCCGTTTGCTGTTTCTAAATTATCTCCAAGCTGGACCCAAGTCAGACTTTGTCTCCTTTCTGACCTGGTCCCAACTCAACAATTGATGAACACTACCATTCATCGCTAGATTTTAGTCATCAATATTGAGTCTTCTAAGTTACTCTTATCCATCACAGGGCTAGGTCCCATCCTGAAGACTGTTAAATCAAAGAACTGCTTGAAGGAAGCAGCTTCCAGGCTACTTTGCAGATGTACCTTCTTTACTTTTAATCTTTATTATGTGAAGCATTTAAAAGTATGGCCTTTGGATTTGCACAAGCTTAGGTCCAAGTCTAGTATCAATTACCAGAGCAAAATAATATAGAATCTGGCTACTGAGTGATCTGGGCCATATAATGTTTGGCATCTCCTTGGGAGCTTCTTAGAATGAGGACTATCAGGCACCATCCTAGCCCTATGAACAGAATCTATTGTTTAACAAGATCCACAGGTTTATGATTCTGAAGCATATTTAGGTTGGAGAAGTGTTGACATTTGAGTTGTGTGCTTTACTCTTTAAAGATGTTTTCATTTTATTCAAAATGAGAAAAAATCACATGCATATCACTGAGTTAAGGAAGGAATCAAGTAAGACAACCCACATACAAACTTGAGCACAAGAAAAGTGAATATTATTTAACTATTCTTCAGATTCCAGGTTCAGTCGTCCAGGATCCACAGTGTACTTTTGCATATGAATGACAGTCTCCATTTTGCTCTGGATAATCCCTATCATAGTTCATTTCTAGTTTGGAATTCTAGAGAGCCCATCTTTGAATTTTAACTTTGAGGACCTCTTTTTCCAATGGATTCCTGAAGTAGACATTACAGGACTTACCAGTTCTTAGTGTGTTTATCAGCATTTTAGAAACTGACTTGCTCGTTATCAGCTGAGTTGTGGACACTGTAATAATGACCATGACTTAAAGCCCTCCTGTCTTTAGAAGTCTGAAAAGTGCAAGAGCTCAGATATATTCTGATTTTGATGGTGATGGCACGATGACAATTGCTTTCCATTGACAGTGACTTTCTGGAGAGGGAGTATTTTATTCTCCTCATCGTGGCAGCCCAGTTAGTGCTATGGTTTCTAAACTTCAATGTCAGCAATGGAAGCCTCTTGGTAATACAGTGTTATAGAACCTCAGCAGCCATAACAGATGTGAGCTGGGCACCTCTGGGTGGAATAGGGAAGGGAGTCTACTTTCAATCTCTCCCACCTGTATTTGCAACTACAGGAGCACTGCAGTCAAAACAACTGGTATTTGGGGCCCTCTTAAAATTTTAGTAGATAAAAGGCTAGGTCATGTCACTTTGACTGGTGGCTTTCAAGTAGCTCATTTTCAAAACAGAGACTTGGTTACACAATGGAGGTAAAGAGAGAACACAGAAAAATTGACATTAATATTTGCTTTATATTTCAATGTGAAACAAGGTTTCTGCTGTTTTGAATCTTTTGTCTTCAAATATTGTGAGACATGAGAGGGATCCAGCATCCAGGACAAAGGATTGGGGAAAAACTGACAGATTTAAAAATATATATTGCCCTTGAGTGAGAGGTACAGCCCTAAAGAGCTGATTTGACCTTATATGTAGCAGAGGGGAAAGAAGTGGACTGGGAAAGTCATTTCTGTAAGTCCAGGAATTGGTCTCATAAGGATTCAGAACACAATGACCCAAATCTGGCACCCTGGCACATAGCATTTTTTTTTTTTTTAAGAGTAGGAAAAATTTATTGGGAGAAAGAAAGCTTCTGTCTAAGAGAGAAAGAAGGGGCACCGGAAAGTGGGTTGCCCACTCACCCCATGTTTCAAAGATGTTTTATGCAGCAAAGCCATGTGGTGAGGTGGGTACAAAGTGGGACAAAACTATAAGACCCAATGGAAATTTACAAGGTAGGCATGAGGTGGAACAAAACCATGACCAACCAATAAGATTACAAGTACAGTCACCCAGGTAATATTGATTAAATTGGGGTCAAATGGGGAAGCAAGTCACTTAGCAAGCATACAAGGATTTTCAGTAAGGATGGGCCAGGGATATTTCCTGGAGAGCCTGGGTTAAGACCTTGACTCCCTAGGCAGGGCATGGATACCTACTTAGAATATCAACCACTGCTATTTATCCCCAGGGGAAGCACAAGGGTGTGTAGTTTCTCCCCTTTTACAATTCTGGCCTTCAGTGAATGTGTCTTGATTGTCCTCCATGTTGACTCCTTGACTGTCCTCCATGTTAGTTCCTTGCTGTGTTGGGTCCTGGAGGGCTGGTCCCATCTAACTGCACACAAGATATCTAATTAACTTACCTATCTGCAATATTCCCCCCTCTGAAGAAGGAAGGACCTTAACTGCTGTGAGAGGGCAAAGGGTGAAGACCATTCTGGCTACTTCCAGCTGAAGAGGGTCGTAGTTGTCATCAGCAGTCAGAGTTACTCTACAGAGAGTCTATCTAAAGGCCCTTGATAGGTGCCAGGCATTGTCATCTTGGTAGCTCTATAGCTTTGAGTCTGGAGGAGACAAAGCCAAAGAAATAGTTAATACAGGGGCCAAATTATAAGGTCAGCAGGATTGCTATGAATATAGCCAACAAGGGTCTCCACTGGGAGGAACTAGTAATAGCCTCCCACAAAGAGGATAAGGAGAAGGTCCAGGCAGCTTCAGAATCCCAACATAGAAATCGTATTGTATAGTTTAGCAGTTATAAGCTGTTTACAAGGTCGATCTGGTGGATCCCAGTAAAAGAAGTCTAGCACATTTGTTCATTGGTTCCATTTGTATGACTGCTTGGAGTTTGGCAGAATTCTAGGCAAGAATAAACAAAACTTTTAAGAAATCAGAGCATGTATAATCTAAGCATGAGCACACTAGAATGAGATGGCAGGTTGGGGAGAAAGTCACACTTAGAAATTGAAAAAGTGATTTTAACCTGCTAGCTCTTACATTCTTTCATTGATGAAGGTTACGTATGTATAAGTCTGATACTTTGTCATAAATCTCTCTAGTTTTAGCTGTAAGATGGTAAGAGACAATTTGAAGAACAAATCTCATTTAAGAAATTTAAAACTCTAGCTGAGCTCTTATAGATTTTACCATAGTTTTTTCCTAATGATCCATAACTGTGGTCAGCTACTGATGTAGCTAGAAACTGCCAGAAGGCATATAGCATATTTTAAGCTAAAAGTAACTGAAAAAACAACAGAAATACAAAAGCCACTCTCTGATCTCCTCCTTCCCTTCTCTCCTGAGGACCCTCATTTGACAGGTGTCCTGCCCTGTACCTAGAGGGAAGAAATGTCTGGCATGAAGCTTAAATGATTGAGGGAAGATATCTTTTCTCTCGTATAGCCTGTATACCCTCCCTCTCTTCCCTGTCATCCTTATATCTCTACTGAATCCTCCTCTTCTTCCCTCCCACTCCTGCTATAACATGGCATTAAACACAAGGAATAATGCTCTACTTCAACAGCACCAAGTAAAAGGTAATTAATGCTATAATACTTTACACTGGTACATGGGGAGGGGTTAAATATCAGATCAGGAAATAAGAGTTCTTTTTGAGTCTTTTTACACTGATATAATTCCCTGAATATTTCTGATCTCTATGACTATATCTATCTATTTATCTATACATATATCTTTATCTCTCTCTATATATATTTATCAAGCTAGATCTGTCCTCACCAACACAAGACTGCTTAGGGAAGTAGTGTAGTTGTGACCAATGGACAGGGTTTGGTGGGTAGTAACATCCTACCTGAGTGTAAGGCACAGCAAGGATTCTTTTTGAATTTGGATTTGCTTTCCCCTCCTGTCCAGTTCCTCAGGCTTTCTCAGGCTAGACTTTGAATAGTAACTAATAACCTTGGCTTTTCCCCAGGGGGCACATTTGAAAAGGGGCAGTGCACCTTGGTCCTGGCCTAGAGCATCCTTCTTCACTTGCTTTCCTTCGCTTTCACAGAGCAGGAAAAGTATGTTCTGTCTTATTAGATTTGAGATGTGGACATGGTAGAATATCCCAGTTCAGAACTGTCAGCTAAAAAGAGAGGACTGACGTCTTGGGGAAAAGATACTAGGTGAACAGACATGAAAATAGTTTTAAGGCCAAAAGACAGATCTGTGATCAGAAAGATCTGCGTGTTTCTCACCCATTATCCTGATTAAGAATGAATTGATTAGGCTTTTGAATATGCTTGATGAGAAAACCATTAACAACTGGTATGAATGAAATTAGCTCTCACCATCACACAAAGAGAAAGAGGCAGAAAGGGAGGGGGGGACAACTGCTTACCTTTACATTTGGATGAAAAATGATTAAAGAGATTATAAAGGAGCAAAGCCACTGTATGAAAGCATCTTTTATGGCCTACACAGCAGTGGGTGTGAAATGGTTAAGCCGTAGCCCTGAGGCTGTGCAGACAGGTAGGATATTTAATTACTTTTGTAGAAGTGCCTCTGGGATCCTGTTTTTATACAGTTCAGGTCCATCTGAGAGTTACCTCGCCTACATTTTTCCTGTAGACTTGGGATTGCTCTCCCCTATTAACTCTCACTGCTTGGCAAGCAGTTGTCACTTGGAGCTCTTCTTCCATAGAAAATAAACTCTGCAATAGCAAACAGCTCTTATCTGGGGGCACATATCACATGGCAGGGATTTTTCTAAGCATTCTTGTGTTAACCAGTTTAATCTTCACCACCACCTTAAGATAAAAGTCTCCTCCTGCTGCTCTCCTTCCCTCCTCCACCTCCTTCCACACATGATATAAGTAAACTGAGGCATAGGGAATTGAAGTGGTTTGCCCAAAATTAGAGCACCGAGAAGTGGCTGAGCTAGAATTCACAATCAACTGGGCTGTCTTTGTTTTCCATGCTCTGCCTGTCTGTCTGCAACCAACCTCTTTACCTTTCCTCTGAGGCCTTTCTCTCTCTCTCTCTCTCTCTCTCTCTCTCTCTCTCTCTCTCAGCTTTTCCCACGGGTTATAAGATGATTGTTGAGTGAAATGTTAAGAAATATTTCTCCCAGGGCAATGAGTCAGTGGCCAAATATATATAAAAAATTTAGGGTAAAACATATTTCTGTTGAATAGTATTTCCCTAACGGTTTAGTTGGTAACATGATGCTCCTGGAGGAGGGTCTGTTGTATAGTATAGTCAAACTCACATGACTGTGAAACCCTTGTTCTTTGTTATTTGGTGTTTGTCGCCATTGTTGATGGGGGCTACCACTGTGCAGATGCACTTGGGAATATAGCTTCACTGACCCAGCAGCTGGGCCTGAAAGGACACTTGCTTCCTCCTTGGGTGGAAGCTGAGTTTTCTCCCACACTTCAAGACTCATGAGAACCCAAGTATGGAAGAAGTTCTAGCTCCTTCCAGACCATTACTTGTTCATCCTCATGGACAAGCCCTGTTCCTCTGAGGCTAACAACATTTGACCTCACCACTCTTTACTACTTCTCATTGCCTTTATTTTCTTAGTTCCTGACCTCTTCCCCTTCTCCCCTGAAGACGCTGGCAGTTGCATAGCTATTTTCCTCTTCACTCTAATTCCTTCTGTCATCATGGGGATCATCTGTGTTGATGAGCCGCCCTACTTCCAAGGTCATTTTTCTTTGTGATTCCCTTGATCCTTATACTTATTCCCCTTCAACCACTTACACCTGTTGTTATTGCCAGGAATCCTACACCTATGAGAATGTAAATTTCTATATCCCAAGAGGACTTAAATTTTCCTCCTTTCAGCTTACTCTGTTGCTTACAATATTTCTGATTTTTAGCCATATTACAACTTCTATACTCCCAAACGACCTTTTGGCACCTGGCTCCCATCCCTCTTGCTGTGGTTCCCTTTCTTCTTTATTTAGTCTGAATTTCATGGTATATAACTTCAAAGGCTCTATTGTTGGCATCCTCAAATTTCCTACCTTCTTATCCTCTGGTTAGACCAGTCTAGTTCTGCTCAGTCATCCTTCCTGCTGTCAAAAGTCCACTTGTCAACCCAGTAACTTTTCTTGAAATAAAGAAGAAAAATGTATCATTTCTCTGTCCAATTCTTGACTCTGGTCTATGCAATTAATAGTACTTTATCTACATCTTTCCTTTGGGAATTATCAGGGATTAACCTCCTATATTTGGTGTACTTTCAGATAAAATTCATTTAGGAATATATGTTTAGGATACAGTGCATCTCCTTCTGTAATCAGAACATCACAGATTATCATTTTCAGGCTTTCTAACATCTTTGGTAGGTTCATATTTTCAACATCACTTTTCATTACATTTGTCAATGGATCAAGCCTATCCCTTTTACACACATCCATATTGCAGAACAATTTCTGTTCTTAACACCTTTTGTTGCAAGCCAATTTAGGCCAAATTAGATTTCTCCTGATTTAATTAAAATTCCTGCTGTTCAGGAGATGTTTTGTGATGTGAAGCCAGCATACCCACTAGCAATCTATGTGTGTGTGTGTGTGTGTGTGTGTATTTAGAGGTTGCTTTCATGGTTTGTACCTTCTGGGTGCTAGACTCTTACCTAACAAAAATTGCACACTGCTCTTCCAGGCCTTGTATTTGAATATAGCAATACCTTGGTAGGTTCTTTATCCCAGGATTTTATGGAGATGATAACAGGATTAGTTGAGCAAGTCTAATCTCTCGCTGTGGAAAGAGAACAAATATAGGTGACTAGACAGGAATACTTAGAATAGCCTGTTGTATAGTAATGATCTGATATCAATACTGGAAGGATGGAAGGGGGTGATCCCTTTCCTCCTCATAAGAATTGCAGCCAACACTTCTATAATGGGAGATGTTAACTAGAGAAAAAATAACAAATATATTTATTCATAGTTATATGTGATATGATCTTCAGAATGAAGATATAGACACAACACAAAAGGAAAAATGCCTATTTTATGCTTAGGTTGGATGAAGCAGGGACAGCTACATAGAAGTCCACTCAGACTGAAAGGATCTGATGTAATAGTAAGAGACTGTGTGGGGAAATCTACTAAGGCTGTTTGTTCAGATTCTTCTTGGCTTCTTAGATGCAACTTTATTTTTCCCAGGCCTGAGGCAGGGCTCCTCTGGAATATGGCACTAATGACCTTCTACTATCAGACAGGGTAGGCCAGAGAATTTCTTTATGGCCATCTCTGAGACAGAAAGAAAAGAGGGAGAAGATACGAGTAATAATTCTGGTTCTTAATGGGTGTCTTTGGGGAAAAGGAGTTCTAGTTTCTATGACCTGCCTTGGGGAAGAAGAATTTTGGTTTGGTTTTTGTGATTGACTTCAAGGGAGAATGTGGGGCAGGAGCCAGGAGGGCTGGAGAAGCTCAGAGTGCTTCTGAAGCCTTCTAATGTCACCAAGTTCAAAGCACTCAGCTTCCCACACCTCATTGGGATATCATTTTTCTGAGCCCAAATGATTTTCAGGCCCTTCTCTGTAAGGAACCAAAGATTACTCTGATCCAATGGACCAAGGAGGCATCTCTTATCCTGGCCTGGCCTCGATCCCTTTTTCTGCCGTTTCCTTTCCTTTGATTTGATCAGGAGTGTACCCCAACCATCTTGTCCTGATGATTTTTTTCTTAGCAATTACTTCCATGATTAATTGCTTTTCACTTTAAGGAGAATCTTTGCAAATTGATTTAATATTTTAGTTTTATTGAGTGTTTTTGGTATACTCTGTAAAATTCTAGGTGGCTGCTTTTCTCTCTCTCTCTCTCTCTCTCTCTCTCTCTCTCTCTCTCTCTCTCTTTCTTTGTTTCTTCCTCTAACTCTTGGAAGATTTTCCTTTTGTTTGCTGGATGCTGCAGCTTTTTTTCATAACCCAAGTTCTGGTCCTATTTGAGTTCATTGAAGGGGTTGGGCATTTATTCTTCTTTGTTGAGAAGGAGAGCTCTTGGAGGTAGGCATTCAGAATGGCCTTCAGTATTGTTCAGAGACAGGGTCCTGCACAGCAGGTAGCTCTCACAGACATTCTCAGTGTTCCATCCCTATCTCTCAACTGCCTGCCAATATCTGTTTCTCTGGGCCTGGGGCCTTTCCCCTTTTGCTCCCAGGTGGAACTGTCATGAAGTATTTGGAAATTAACAACCCCCAAGCAACCCTCAGTCAGTGGTTCTTGGGTGAGGCTGTGTGCATACCCCACGTCCCTCACTTTTTCTTGAGTGAGATATTTGTGAGAAGTGTGTTTTGCATATTTACCCTGGGATGAAGCTCCAGTCATCCACCAGGGTAGCTGACTTAATAGCGCACCCATTACTGGCTGCCTTCTCTTCTCTTTTTTATTTCCCCTGTTCCCAGCACATCTGGAATAATTGTCTTATTCAAATCCTTGTCTCAGGCTCTCCCTTAAGAGGACCAAATTTTTAAAGAACTACATATACTTTGAACAGTAGCAACTAAGGAAAATTACATTTAACCATTTTAATACATTGTTTTAGATACTTTCTTATTTCTGAGACAAAATACCCAACACCGAAAGTTAAAGAAGGAAAGGTTCATTTAGCTCACAGTTTGTAGAAGTTTCAGTCCATAATCAGCTGGCTCCAAGGCAGGGTGGAGGAGCATTACAGAGGAGAAACAGTTCATCATGGGCAGAAGGAGCAAAGCAAAAAGGGTTGACCATAGCTCTTTCTACCCTTTATATCTTATCTGGGCTACTTAGATCAGATAGTACTCACACCCTTAATCTTAATGCCTTTTATTCTAGGATTGCACTAGAAATCAATCCCAGTGTCACACACTCTAGATCCAGCTACCTCTGAAAAAGCCCCACCTATGACTGCATGAGCGTTTGGAAGGGACATCTAATCACAAGCCATAACATACATTCTACTTTGAGCTATACTGGCCATGGACATTGAGTTTTATTTTGAACCCTTATAAAGACATGAAAGTTCTTGCAAATTGAGTCTAGAACAACTATACCTAAAGAAGAGTTATATTTCTCTAGGAGTTTCAGGGTCTGCTAACCCCTGTTAAGTGAGTTTCTCAGACCATGAAATACAAAATCTTTCCTGGAATCAAATAGTGGGCCTAATTCTTAGGAGAAAAAGTAATCCAAAAAGACTACTTGCAGTGATACTGAGATTATCAGAGGATAATAGCACTGTCAAATACTCTGATGGATTAGTGCATTACAGATTTAAAATGATTTATGAACTATATTCTGAAAAGGCTAAAATAAATGTTTTCAATATGCTGGGAACAGCTGGCATAGCAGTCCAGAGGAATGTATTCAAATGCTTCCTGCTAATAGAAAAAGCATTAAAAGATATAACATTCATTCATTCATTCATTCATTCTGCAAAAGTAGTATTGGGCACTTATTATAGGGGGCATGCTGTGCTAAGAATTGAAAATATAGAGAAGAAATTCAAGATATCCTCTCCTCCAAGGCTCAATTCAAAATATGGTAAAAATAATAAACAATTGCAGTTGAGAGTGAAAAGGTGAAGAGAGAAATAAAGACTGAATAGGGGATTTTATCCAGCTTGGGTATTTAGGTAGAGTTCTCCAGAGCAGTAATGCTCAGGTTCAGTCTTGAAGAGTGCATGTAAGATCAGAGAAAGAAGAGAGGCCAATGCCACTCCATGCCAAGGAAGCAGAAGGAAAAGCCCCAAAGAAGGAAAGCAGCTTGGTATAGGGCCTGCAAGGACCTCATCATGGTTGGACCCTACCTATGGTAGAAGAGTAGTGCAGTGTCAAAGGCGAAGTTGGAGAATTGACCAATTGTTCTTGAGATACCAAGGTGCTTCTGCTTACGTGGCAGTTAATGAGGAACCCATGAAAAGTAGTATATACATGGCAGTATATAATAAGAGAGTTTTATGAAATTATCTCAAACCATTGTGTGATAGCTTTGGCATTCTAAATTTGTTACTGAGGGTGAATATGAGGACAAAGAAATAATGTGTCTGTTCATATGGAGAAAGTCCACTTTTACAGTGTGGTTTAAGGCATGTTGCTTTACACTAAGGCTGAGTCCCATCTACAAACAAGCTCCATCTTGCTCCTTCTTCTTTAGCCACATTGATCTTAACCTTTCCCAAACCTGCACTTGCTATTCCTTCTTGCAGACAGAGCCATCCTCTTTGATTCATTCTGATCATCTCAGAATGATGTATCCTGATCACCCAGACTTAAGCAGTGAGCTCTCCTTTCTCATTTTGTAACACCTCGTCCTGCTTCATATTCTATGTTGCAAGTACCACTACTTGATTTACACCTCCAGCTTAACTGACGTATTGTATATACTTAAATATATGTGATGTTTGATATGCATATACATTATGAAATTATTGCCATAATTAAGCTAATTGGTAGGTCAATTACCTCACATAGTAAGCATTCATTTTTAGGTGGCAAAAACATTTAAGATCTATTCTCCTAGCAAATTACAAGTACACAATTCAGTATTATTAGCTATAGTCATCATGCTATACAACAGAGCTCCAGAGTTTATTCATCCTGTATAGTTGAAAACCTGCTCCTTTGACCACCACTCTCTACTTTGCCCATCTCCAGCTCCTGACACTCACCATTCTACAATTTACACTTGATCTTAGCCAATAGTCCAAGAAGCGATACCATTCTACGTTCTATTGCTATGAGCTAGACATTTTTTAGATTCTACAGATATGTGGGATCATGTAGTATTTATCTTCCTGTGCCTGGCATAGTTCACTTAACATAAGGACCAGATTATGTTATTCTATAATTGTCAGGCTATCTTCACTTTCATTTCTTCTATTTTTATTCCTTTGACTGGATAATTTCAAATTATCTGTCTTTGAGTTTGCTGATTCTTTTCTTTACTTGATTGATTATGCAGTTGAAACTTTCTGTGGAACTTTTCAATTCAGTCATTGTGTTCTTCAACTCCAGAATGTCTATTTGGTTCCTCTGTGTGGTTTCTATCTCTTTTCTGAATTTTGATTGTATGCAAGCAGTATTGTTTTCTTGTTTTTATTTTGTTGTATATCTCTTTTCTCTAGAGTTGACTGAGCTTTTAAAAGAATATTACAGATCTCCATTATGATATGGTTAGTTCGTGGTGCTTTATTTTGTTCCTTTAGTGGTACCATGTTTCCCTCACTATTCTCAATACCCTTGTCTTGTGCTATTGTATGCATATGTGGAGAAATAGGCACCTCTTCCCATTTTTACAAACCAGCATTGACAGTGAAAGTTCTTCATCAATCAGCTCATGCAGAGGCTCTGGGTGGGCTGGCTGGCAGAGTTTTCAGTGGAGCTTGCTACTGTAGTTTCCAAGTAGGCTGGTGTGCTGGCAGGATCCATGGGGTAGACCTAGATCTTCAGTCCACAGGGGCCAGCCTATTGTTGGGGTACATTGGGGTAAGCCTGGAGACCAGGTCTACAGGAGTAAACCCATGGGGGTAGAGGGCTGTGACTGGAGATACTGGAGCTGTTCTGGTGCTACAATGAATCTGGAGACAGGGTTCAGAGGAGCTGGCCCAGAATTTAGGTGTTTGAAAACCAGCCTGTTGCTTGGGTCCATGAGTTTTTTCTTAGAGCCTGGGACTAGAGGGTTGAGCCACCTCTGGTGTGTATCTTGAGTTTGGAACCATGGATGGTGGCCTTTGCTGGAGTGGGACTAATGCCTAGTTCTACAGGAGCCATCCTGGTAGCTGGATATATGAGGGTTGGCTTGGAGTCAAGAGAAATGTGGGTTGGCCTGGTACTGAGCAGTCTAGAGTCTGGGTTCACAGGGGTCAGCCTTGTACTGAGTATCATTGGGTCAGGCCTGTTGGTGGTGTCTCCCACAGTGGAGGATATGCATCTCTACACTGTACTGTGTGGGTGGGGGAAAAGAAGGACTGAAGTAGATAATGTGAAGTAGAAATTCTTTTCTAACGTCTTTAATGGTTCTTTTCTCATTTCTGTGTTATATTTGGGTGATATAATCTCTCACCTCTTGAACTCTTTACCTCTTTCATGCAAGGATGGTTGTTCAAATTGATGTTTTTGTTATGGGACATGCACTGGAAAATCCTATTCATTTATCTTTCTGATATTATGCTGCAGACTCCTTCTTCCTGACATTATTTATCTAAGTATTTTCCTATTTTATTTCTGTCTCCCACAGTAGGATGTAAACTCTATGTGGGCAGGTAAAGGCTTTGTTCATGGCTCTATTTTCTTCACTTTTAATGGTGCCCATTACAGTTTAGTATCTATTTGTTGAATGAACAAATGAATAAAACCCAACTTCCTCTCAAGCCCAGAGGCACGTAAATGATTGAATTGACCTAAAAATTCTGGTAAAACTTTTGTTATAATTTCATAACTGTCCTTCCTGGAATTTAGCTGGGTCCATACTGTTATATTAAAAAAAAATGTCACTAGCAATTTCCATGATAATACCATTTCCCACAAACACATGCCCTTTGCTTCGTCTTGTGGACTGACTATAATAAGCATAATTAAAGTAATAAATAAAAGTGCTGCTAGCCACACGGGATCCAAAATTCACTCTTAAGGGGATTCCATGGGATCTTACCCCTGTTTCACTAAATACACATTTCAGTGGAGGTAGGAAAGTGCTCATAATAATTAATGAGCAGATGTGTGTCCACTGGCTGTTGTCCTCCATGATTCAAGACCATAGCTTTTCTGAGGTTCAGTTCTTTCTGCTCCATGAACCTGAAGTTGATACTCATACTGTTGTTTCCAGGGACAGAGCTCTTTCTAACTTTTCTCTTTTGTATGGTCCACTTACTTCCCTAGGACTGTTTCATTTTCTGAATGCTGGTATCTGTATGAACATTGAGTTATATTTATTTTTTCCCCATATTTGCATATACTTTAATAACAAAGTTGCTTTAACTATAAATGAAAAAAAACAGAGACAAGAACTTAACTCATGATCCTCTACAAGTGTAGGCATACATGAAACTTTAAAACATATATTGTCTGTGTTAACAGAGGCTACTAATTTTGATTATGTATACATTCTAAACATTATTATTATGAACATTATTACAAAGTTAGGTCAAACAGTTTTGTCAAAATTTTGTCCTAAAATTTTAACAGTCTTTTAAGAAAGTCTAAAAACCTCCTCATTTCCCACAATGAGTTCCAAAACTTTTAAGTTTTATATCAGAATATCAGTTTGCCACTTAAATATTTACCATGCATAAAAAGTTATCAAAACACATTAATAGGACACAATAATTGTGGCTATATTTATATTAAGCAAATTATTTTACCAAGTTCTTTATGTGCAAATTATCACTTGTCCTGTGTGAAATTCATTAAAAGGTTGCAAACTATAGAAATGTCATTAGAAACAATGCATTCAAATGTAACTACTTTCTATCATGGAAGAAGATTTTTAAATTATTTAATTGACATGTATTGACTCTCTTATCACTTTCAGCAGCAACAGTATTCCTTCTGAATGTTTTCCAGTTAGTTTGTACTCTGACTTTGGACTTGGGGACCAACACTCTGTGCATGCTCTTCCGGGCTAGGGTGTTTTCCCCTCCAGAGAACAGTGCTCATGAAGCTTCCTCCCTGCCTTAACAGCCAAGTCTGCTGACTGTCTATGAGCATAATGTAAGCTACTACTCTGAGAGCAGCATGCACTGCTGCAATAACCTGGGATATTTTCTGCGGGTGCATATCCCATTAGACCCCCATTCCCATTAGGATTGGAAGGTACTGATACAAGAAGACCTGGTCCTCTGTGTGGTAAAGGCTGCTGACAGATATGCTTCATTCTTTTCATATTCGGGTTGCTGATCTCAGCCTATTTCACCACTGGTTTGGGATAATGAACTCCTCTGAAATCCCTACTTTTTGAATGCCTTCTTAGTGCATTCCAGGGATCATAGATGAATTTTGAGGAAAGCCTCTTAAGATAAGCAAATGATACCTGATGCAGTCTGCACTGGGATCTGTTCTCCTACCAAAACCTATGGGGCGATAGCAGTGAAAAAGCTGTTGGAAAAAGGAACTACAGTCTAGCCACGTACAACTTCCAGCAATTATGCTTCGATCTGCATCAAGCAGTAATTCTTCCAATACCTTCATTTCTTCTTCCTACATACTCCAGGGGTCACCTGGGGTCAGAAAGCACACGACTGCATGTCTGGCTAAGTGGAGAATCCACTCTTCCTGGCAAAACTGGGTCATGACGGCATCGGCATCAATCCATAGAGATCCTGCCTGACCTTTTGCCCAATAGGCTAAAGCCTCAGGATTCTTATCCCAAGGAACCTGAACATGGGGTTTCCTTTCATTCCATCAAAATGTGGATTGTTTGTTGCTGCATAGAAAAATTCATGCCAAAATAGTGGCCCATAAAGAAAAAGGAGAAAGGAACTGTTCTTCTTTATTTTATTTTATTTTTTGTAGAGATCTGTTAGTTTGAAGTAAACTAGTCAACAGGACAAACAACTAAATCAGAGATAAGGACTGAATCTGATAGGGCTTGAAAGGAGAGAATTTGCATTCGTTTGAGATCTTTCAAAGTGCAGTCTTCATTCACTTCCAGACAGGTAGTGGCCACTCCATGCCCCAAAATGTAGGTTTTGGACCAGCTGCTGGGCTCTCTGCCTCTCCCCTTTCCTCAGATGATAGGGGGTAGCCCCTGAGATCCAATTATTCATTGTGCTCTCACATTTCTGGACATCTCACGAGGAGAGACATTGATACATTTTTCTGAACTGCATTTTTGAGCAAGTTTGTGCAATAAACAGACTTGGAAGATAAAGATCTTGGCTTTTTCAGAGCAATGGTGGCACAGGTTTGCTTGCAGACTATATTAAAAGATGGTGTTTCTTAAGCTCATGGCTCCTCTTCTAAACTGCAACCTACTGTGTGTGCGGGTGGGTTTTTTTTTTTGTTGTTGCTGCTGTTTTTTGGTCCTTGTCTTATCTCTTTATTCAACTTGGGGGTTAGACAACTGGAAAAGGAGAATGATGATGCTTCAGCCTTTGCTTTTACTATGTTGTTCATGTTTCTAACCCCAGAGTTCTGCATCTTTACCAGCAACTGTGAAACTTTGCAAGGTTAACTTTTTAACTTGCAAGGAGTTTAAAATCTCAGCCCTTACCATCTTGACAGTTCGAATTTAGTAATTTTTAATATACTGGCTGGTGACTAGGTTGAGGAAGTCTCCAAAAACCAGCTCTCATGAAGAGTAGTTGAAGGAATGCAAATAATTCAGTCTAGAGAACAAAAGACCAAGGGAGAGCATGAAAATAGTCTCCTAATCTTTGAAGAGTAATGTAGAAGAACTAATACTTTTCTCCTGGGCTGCTGTAAAGGACAAAGTTGAAACTAATATGTGAAAGGTGCACTGAAGCAGATTTTAGCCAGTTGGTAAGGAGACATGCCCCTTACCTGCAAAAATATGCAAATCTTGCACACAAAAAGATTGGGTCTTAAAATTAAGATAGAAATTGTTTGGTTCAGGCTTTAACTAGGCATGCTCAATAATGCAATGGCTTCTGTGCTTGTGGATATGGAAGGCATTTAAACACATCACTGGACTCATTTATAATGAAACCGCTCTCCCACTGGAGAGGTTATTTCAGATAATGTCTTAGGTTTCTTGAACAATATCAGATTCTAGACATTTTTTTATTATCATCCTGTTGATATATCACCTTTAAAGCACATGTCTAAGGAGGTTAAAATGCAGGTTTTTGAGTCTGACTGTAAGCCACTATATGTATTTCTTTCCATACTGCTCAACTAACATCTCATAAATGCAGAACTTCAGTCTACAGCAGAACATGAAACATTATGTGGGAAAGCTTAAACAGGAGCCAAGTCACACTGAGTATTTCACTGTATTCACCAATTCAGTTGCAGTTACTTAGCAACTATTCTTCTGTATTAGACTTTCTTCTGCACCTGGAGAATATGGAAAAAAGTGACACATCTTCTTGTCATTAAAAGACGTGTGCACATATAGGGACACAGCTAAGTAAGTAAACAATTAGAGTATTTTTCTTAGAGTCGTAAACACAGAGTCCTGTAGTATCATAAAGGAGGAGCATATGAAGCAGATCTAGGCATAGAAAAAGGTTAGAGAAGACTTTCCAAAGGAATTGAGCAATTTTAGAAATGAAATTAGGATATAGACTACAGAAGAAAAAGCATGTCCTATGGCACTGAGGTGATGTTGAAGTCTGTTTACTGCTGCTGTAACAGGTTATTTCACTCACAGTTTTTGAGGCTGAATATCCAAACAGCATGATAGAGCTCTGGTGTGGCCTCTCCTTGGGCTGTATCACATCATGGTGGATGGCATCATGATGATAGTATGTGGTAAGAGGGATTATATGGTAGGTAGGAAGTCGGAGATTGAGGAGCAGCCAGTCTTGCTCTTTTATAACAGCCCTCACATAAGACCTAATTGTGGTCTCATAAAAAGTACTTAAACACTTCGGAGGGCAGTACCACCAATGTCTTCATTATCTTTTACTAGCTGTCACCTCTTAAAGATCCCATTAACTCTCATATTGCTACATGGGGGACCAAGATTCGAGCACATGAACCCCTGGGGGCAAGCTACATCCAAATCTTAAGAGGTGTGAAGCAGCCTGGTATGTTCAAGGAGATACAAATGGCATGATCTGGTCAAAGAAAAGGTCAAGATGGAAAAATCAAAGGGCCAGGGAGTGAAGCAAGAGACAGACTTCAAAAAGTTCTCATGGAACAGAAATGAGAACTTCCTTTTGCAAAGATGATTCCAGCTGCATGTTCAAGACTGACCCAGGATGGAAAGCCTTGGAGACAGGAGAAAAGTTTAGGTATTGACTGCAGTAATCCAGAAGAGATATTAAAGATTAAACAAGTATGATTAGTGTATGCTCTGAATTATGAGGATTGAAGTATCCATGATTTGTCTTAGAAAACTTATGTGTGAAGAGTGGTTCCAGAGTCCTGAATCTTGGAGTATGTGGTCTGTCTGGGCCAGGACTCCATGACAAAATGAATAGGGCCTGGTTACATAGGTGGAAGCATCAGTGTGGCATCAGATAAACTGGACCAGAAAGGCAGATGCTACCACCCCTCTTATCACTATTGATCTTGGCTTTCCTTATTCTTTTGAAAGCTATTGTGGGTGTTAGATATGTCCTCCAGTGTCTATGGAGATCATTTAAACACTGGGTACCAAAATAACTTCTGAAAGGGAAAGGACTTGGTTGCTAGGAAACCAATGGCCACTATTAACCACACCTACAGGGCAGCTCCAGATGAAGTCTTTTCTCTTTGGAAAGGAATTTCTAATTCTTCCCTTGAACTGCCACTGCCTACATATTTAATTTCCTTTTGGGGTGCAGCAGCCATCTGGCCTGGTAACAAAGGGTTTCTAACTGATTATGCAAAATGTTCAGAGCTAAAACTTGGCCAGATGTGAGCCTGTTTTCCCCCTCCTTCAAAATCAGAAGAAAATCAGAAGGCAGGTTTTTTTCTTTTTTTCTTTAGGGCTAAGAATGAATAACATTATAATAGTACCTTTTAGAATTTTCATGTATATTTCTTTTTAAAACATGATTTGTTTTGAATATCCAGAACCAGCCAAAGAACTAGGCAAAGCACTGAGGCACATAAGAAAGAAGAATGGGAAAATTCCTCCTAACTAGTCATGAGCAGGTTGAAGAGAAAAGATGACAAATGGGAAATGTGGGTGATAGGAGTCAGCATATGCTGGCTTCCTTCATGCTGTGGCCAAGCACCTGTCCTGACAGCACAATGTTTGATCCTCAGGGCATGCTCAAGACAGATTTGTAGAAAATAAATCTCTGCTGAATTAGAACTCATGATGCCAAATCCCCCTGTGCATCCATCATAGTTTCCTAACAAAACAAATAAATAGTGGAAGCAAATCAACCACAGCCCAATGACAGGAGCCCAGGAATAAGAAAGAAGCTCAGAGGAGCAGCCAAGTGGAGAGAGGACCATGGGGAGACTTAACTGGACACTCAATCCTGTAGCTACAACTAAGAAGACAACTACAATTTGAAAATTGTTGTAGGCGTAATCCTAACCCCTCACTCATTTATATGTCGAAGCCCTGACCTCCAGTAGCTCAGAATGTGACCTTGGACATAAGGTCTTCAAATAGATGATTAGGTTAAGATGTGATTCTTAGGGTGGAATCCTAAGAGGAAGAAACACCAAGGGTGTGAGCACAGAAGAAAGACTACGTGAAGTCACAATGAGAAGATGGTGATTCGCAAGTCCAGGTGAGAGGTCTCAGGAGAAACCAAACTGCTGCTATTTTGACCTTGGACTTCTAGTCCCGGAAATGTTAACAAATGCACTTCTATTGTTTAATCTATCTAGTTTATAGTATTTTGTTTGGCAACCCTAGCAACTAATACAATTTTCATATAAGCCACCTAAATCAGTGGAGAAACAAACTTAATTTTATTCATTTCTTCCTTTAATTGAAAATTGGAGGAGAAAACATCTAGGCTGAAACTGGTAACACCTGGAAAATAAAGAAGCCTGGAAGAAGGGTGCGCTTTGATGAAGTGTGAACTCCAGGGCTCCAGTCTAAGTCAGAAAAATGAAGCCTGGGGAATCTCTGCTCCCTCTGAAGTAGCTTACTTCCCTGTCCTCCGTGTACTCTTGCACCTAATAGAAGTTTGCACATTGGTCACTTCTTTTCTCCTCCCATCCTCATCCAAGACTCAGGTTCCTGAAAAGATGCACCAAAAGAAACCACAGTCATCCTCAAAGGATCACTCTGAGGAAGAAATGAACTTGCCTTGAGAGTCAGTAGCAAAACTATCTGAATAAAGAGAAGCTCTATCCAGACCTAGTGAGTAAGAGAAAAAGAAAAAGGAAAAAGGAAGACAGAGGGTATAAGAACTACACAAGTAAACAAGGGTAAAAATGAAAAAAACCTATGCAAAATATAGACAGAGAATCCAGTCTAGAAGAAAACATAATTCAAGGAACAGAAGGCAATTTCCTACAAGTGTTTGTCATTGTTGCACAACCTAGTAGGAGTGTGAATTCAATAAAAACAAGTGCTTGAGGATAAGAGAATAAAGCCATAGGACACAATGTAAAGGGACATTACAGCTCTAAGAAAGAAAAGTGATAGAGTAAAATATTTTCGTTACAGAATTAAAAAAACAAAATTAAATATGTGAAGAAGGGAAAAGGCATTGCTGAAAATTCAATTACTTCAAATGTGAAAAGGCTGGAAAACAGCAGAATGAAAGCATGAAAAAGAGCAAGGAAAGTAAGCAGATGTACGCTAATAGAGAAGAGCAACAAAATATAAATCTAATAATCATTCAATTCACTTAATAAATATTATGCAGCATATATGTGGAACAAAGTTTTCAGTGAGTTTACAAATGAACAAATAAACAGGCCAATAAGGCAGATGGTGGTAATTACTAAGGAGAAACAATATCAAAGTAAAGGGGTAGTGAGTCCATTGTGGGAGGCACTGCTATTTTATGCTAGGTAGTAAGAAAAGACTTCATAGGAGTCCCAGGAAGTGAGACCAGAGGAAGCAAGGGAGCCAACCCTGAGAATATTTAGGGAGAGGAAGTTTCAGGAAAAGAGAATACATGTGTAAAGGCCCTGGAGTGGCAGCATACCTAGTATGTTTGGAGCGTTAGGGGACTGATGTGACTGGAGCAAAGGCAGCTCCAGTCAGGAGCTGGGGAGGGTGCTGCATAAGGACAGAGAGATGCAAGGAGTCACACTGGGGGGGCCCTTCGTGGGCCACAGTGGGGATCCCAAAGATGCTTTGAGTGAAAGAAAGACAGGGTCACTGGGGCTGACCCTGAGCCATTTGTTGAAAGTAGAATATGTGGAATGAGTGAAGGTGGAAGCAGAGAGACCAGTTTGGAGGCTCTCACAGTAATTGAAACAAGAAATGATGGAGGGCTAGCACAGGGAGTGATATGGTTTGAATGTCTTCTCCAAAACCCATGTTGAAATGTAAGTGCCATCATGATAGGAGCGGGGTGTCCCTTGGAGTGATGAGGTCATGAGGGCCCCACACTCACGAATGGATGATGCCGTCATTGTGCCAGTTGGTTAGTTATCCTGAGAATGGGTACTTATGAAAACCAGCTCTGTCTATCCCATGCCATCTTGCTCCCAGCCCTACTTTCTTGCATGCCCACTTGCTCTGTGATGCCCTCTGCCCTGGTCTGAGACCTTGTGAAAGCCTTCAGATGACACATTTTGCTCTTGGATTTCCCAGCCAAAAAAGCTGTGAGCTGAATGAACCTCTAGTGTTTATGAATGACCCAGTCCATGGTATTCTGTTAGATCAGCAGAAAACGAATGCAAAAGGGGAGGTTGGTCCTGAGTGGTCAGATTTTAGATATTTGAAAGAAGAGATAGTAAGGTTTGTAGAAGGAACAGACATGGGACATGGAGGTAAAAGAGGAGCCAAGAATAACTCCAGGCTTTTGGCCTGAACTATGAGAAGGATTAAGTTTCATTTATGAGGCAGAGAAGACTATGGTGGGAGTAGGTTTGTGACAGGAACTGGAATCTGATTTTGGACATAAGTTTGACTCTTATTTTAGGTGAAGATACAAGGAGGTGGCTGGATGTACAATTTTGAAATTCCAGGGGAGGTGTAATATATATATATATATATATATATACACACACACACACACATATATATGCATGCTATCAATGTACACTGAAGTCCTTGAAGTAGAGACAACAACAAATAGATCAGAAAATTGTTCGAAGATGTAATGCAGTAAGCAATCCGTAAGTCTTCAGATTAAGAGTCTATGCCCTGCTTCAGAAAAAATTGAAGCAGAGCACCTGAGCAGAAAGAGGATGCAATGTGGAGACATGTTCTCATTCAGACACTGGGCTTCCAGGAAAAAGAATGAGCTCGCCAGGCATGCAGGAAGCGTAAGTCACAGAGGCAGGAGACAGGAAGCCTGACCACAGGGTTCTTCAGCTGGTGAAGGTAGGAGACTAATGTCTCCATTTTCTGGAGGACATGTGATTCACAAATGTCAGGTATAACCAAGATGTTGTTCAAGAACGGGACAACAGACAGATATGCTTACAAAACTTGTGTAACTCAGGAAATACTTCACCTCTTGCTGGGAAAAAATGACTTGAAAACGGAATCAGGTCACTCAAGAGACAAATTAAAGCATAGAACTGAGGAATGAAGGATGTGGTGAACATTGAATTCATTAAATATCGACCTAATATTAAATAATTGTGAGAATTATTCTTACAAAGCAAAATGCATATGCTATAAACATTGACAGTATAAAAATGATGATCTACCTAACAAAAATCGAGAGGTGGTAGGAGGGTTGATGGGAGGAAGTGTGGGAGTATTAATGGCTTCCTTGTTCAAGGGAGTCGGTCAATGCTGGGTAAAATTGAAACATGTAGTTTTAAAACATGTAACGTCTCTCATGATGATCTTCATTATGTGTTTCCTAACATCAGGAGAATTTTTAAATATCTGTTAAGATGAAGAAACATTTCAAAGTTAATAATTCCTACCATTTCATTTTAGATCCTTTGTGAAATTTTAAATAAAATTAAATATTTTCAATGAAAAGCAGTGTTTATAGCATGATTCTATTTTTAGAAAAAAATCTGCCAATCTATTATCTATCTATATTTTATATAGAAAAATATGTGGAACAATATTCATGTGGAACATATTGAACAATATTCAATATACAATATTGATGTTTAGTTTGGGGCAGCATAATTTGAGGCAATGTTTTTACGTATTGTAGGTCTTTTTGTATATTTGCTTTTCTTCATTGCTTGAGTTCACAATAAGCATATATTGCTTTTACAGAAATAAGATCATTTTATTTTTCAGAACAATAGGGACAAGGAGAATGCTTGTGAATGGCTCTCAGAGTGAGGGAGAAAAGGTATTAGTGTGGGGTTAGTATCTGGGGAAATTCTTGGCTGAAGAAACAGGCAGAGCAGTTACCAATGAGATAGCTCTAGATGGGCCTGAGAGAAGGAAAAATACTGGAAAGGCCTGGGCAAAGCAATTTCTTATTCAAAAAATAATAAAAGCCTCCTTACACCTACCACCCATAATACACAGAATACAAGTGTATGCCTTTTTTGGCAATAAGGTTATTATCCTGTGTGTCGTAAGGGATCACTTTAGCAGACAGAGTGGTCAAGCCGTACACATTCCCAAGAAAGAACTGGACCCTGTTTCCTCAGTGATAACCTGTGAACTCTTAAATTACCCTGCCCATTAACTATGTCTTTGTAGACATGAAGCTTTGGCCCATACCTGGTCGTGTAGACAGCTTATACCAACAATGTGACTTAGGGTGGGTGACAGTTATTCTTCTCCCGAGGCCCTGCTGGTATCAGTCTGACCTCTGGGGGTGCTGAAGACTGGTAATTAAGATTAGTCTATGGGTACTCCTTGGCCATGTCATGATCCGCAGTAAAGAGTCTGAGCACCAAGACGCGAGTGAGCTTCTCTAGCTGGCAATGCTTTGTATATGTCACCATGCCTCTTTTCTGGGAGAATTAAGTGCTATTTGTATGGTTCCAGCTGGAAGGAACAACTGGAATCCTGCACTTGTCTCCGCTGGAGGGGAGGGCAGCCCTGAGCACCTTTCTCTTTTGGTGACTTTAATCTGTCACCTTTCACTCTGTCAAACTATGGCCATAGGTATAATATCTTTTCTGATTTCTGCAAGTCCTTTTGTTGAATCACAAAAATTGAGGTTTGTCTTGGGAACTTTGGACGTGACCCCAACTTTACAGATGAAGAACTACAGCTTATAAGGTTTACGTGGATTGCTCATGGTCATGCATCCAGAGCTAGGATTTAAACCTAGGTTTTCTTCTTTATCAAGACTAGCTTTTCTGTACAACAGAAGTTTTCAAACTATTTTTCTTTTTAGCAATACACCACTTTGGGATGTGTGTATGAAAAAAACTTAATACAGCCCCCAGTATACAAGTTAACAAATAGAACGGTATGGTCTTCTCATTGAAGTATGGGTGGGAGGAAGTTTTGAGTCATACATTGTGGTTCCACTAGCCTGTCCCCTGACCACCTCTGAAGCATTGTCACCCTAAGCTAGGCCTCTGAGAATGAGGTTGTGAGGCTACCCCAGGCACATTTATGACTTTGGAGAGACTGCCCTGTCTCTTCAGCCTTCGCCATCTGCAAAACTGCCCTATGATCATTTCAGGCTTTGTGCTCCTGGAAGCTGCTCCTTACTCTCCATGTGTGGCTCAGTGAGCCTTCTGTGTGGTATATAGGACTGCTCTGGATTGCTTGAGGCTAGCTCAGTTCTATCATCTCAGGCCACACATTCCAAGAGATCTCCCAGTCTCACACAAACCAGGAGGGTTGGTTACCCTGTTTGGTCTCCTGTAGTAGTGCCCCTTAAACTTGAATGTGGACATAAGTCAGCTGGACCTTGTGATAATGTAGGCTCTGATCCCCCAGGAAGACTGAGCCCTGAGATTTTGCATTTTTAAGACACTCCCAGGCAATCATGTGGTATTAGGACCATCCTTGAATGGTGAGGGATAGGAGTGCACTTTGTTTTCTCTTTCTCTAGGATCATTGCCTTGGATCATAATGTGCCTCTTTTGTTGGCTTCCTCCATCAAGCTGTGTATTCCTCAGGGAAAGGAACTGTGTATTTCTTTCACACAGGCAAGGAAGGCTTTGTATTCCTGATATTAACAGGGTACTTGGCACAAAGTAGGCCAGAAAGATTTCCTTCCTGTGAATAGAGAAGTGAGTAATATTCCTTAAACAAGGCCTAGGATTTGTGCCTGAGGACCAGCCAAGAAACCTATGAATTCAGTTGGCTAATGGCCTTTGTGTGGGGTCAGCAAGGAACCCAACGGTTAGTTGGGGCAGGGTCTAGTCTGATGTTTACCCTGTGTTCTCATATGCACTTTTGCCCTGAAAGAGATCACTGGCAAGTGTGACCAGTGTGAAGAGAATGGAAGAAGCACAAACACTAAACTGAACGTCTTAGAATTTCTGGAAAAATGGTTTTTGGGAATGAACCCTGGATTTTATCTCCCAAAGCACTGGGGTGTGAGCTGACTTCTTAGCCCCAGTTCTCACACTCTGAAATGCTGCTTCATGGAAACTTAATGGAGTCCGGGCCATTTTCGTTTTGCAATTTCAAACTGGCCCACTCATAAATCCAAGACTGACTTGATAATTTGTGTCAGGTAGAATCCACAAGGCCCCTGAGAAGACCACCTACTCAATAGGGGATGAGAAAAGTTCTGAGAAGTTGAGGGACTTGTTCAAGATCATGCAGAGTGAGCTGCACAGAGCTGAATACGGCTTTCTCATTCCCAACTTGCAGCCCTTTCAACTGTAGCCCACCAAATCCTAGAGTGAAAAACCACCATGCAACAGGGGGAACACCCAGTGGGGCCCCCATTGTAGCATTTTCCAAAGTATCCGGGAAATAGCATTATTTCACTTACAAACAGAACTATCAAAAGTTTAAAAAAAATTCAACTTCACTGAATCCTAAAAGCAACGACCATTTGGCCAACGACCTCTGAATCGAGCTGATTGAATCTGCAGGGGCATTGCCTGGAGCTGGCAGCACTGTGGCCTGGCATAATTTCTCATCTGCTACGGGATAAAGGAAAAAGCAGTTACCCTGTATCTGGGAATCTCCATTTTTCTGAGGGTTTTGACTAGACCTTGATGTTAATTAAATTGTTTTTAGGGCCTAATGTATTATATGTAATGTTTGCCTTCTAATGACCAACAGATGGTTTTTCAATGCTAATGAAGGGTATATAATGACTCCCAGATTCCTAGTAGAAGCCATACAAGTCAGCATGCTGTCAACCAAATGGAGTCTCTGCAGAGTTAGCACTCCCCAGGGCGGGCCACCCAGCCAGGACTTAGGATGCAGTGGGGCAGGGCATTTACCACACTTGCGGTGTTCACTGTGAGGGTCAGGGCACTGAGGACACACTCAGACCACACTGACCTTGAACAGCAGTGCACAGAGTGTACTGAAAGGAGCTTGTTTGTTGAACTGTCGAAGGATACCATAGTTGGAATGGATCTTACAGTCCGGATTTGCCTATATTTGATGATTGTGAGAATCTCATTGTATTATTTAAAAATAACTTTCATTTTTTAAACTGTATTATAAAAGTCATAACTCTGCAGAAAAGTGTATTCCATTAGATATATCAAATATCTTATATATTCTGTTCAGCCCATTTCAAACAAAAATTAATCTAAAGCATACCAAATTAATAGAAATTGTATAACACTAGAAATTTTGTAACATTACTTTGATTCTGTTGATAGGTTATTGTTGGATATTGCACTTAGTCCCAGTCATTAAAAACACTTTCCTTTATTATTTACTTTCTTTTTGCCTCTAATAATATAACTCAAACATCTTTCATGACAGTAAGTGTAAATCATTCTTTTGGACAGTTGCATATTATTGTAGAGTAGGTGTACTATAATCTTTAAAAATTATTCCTTATTCCTTAGGGTTAAATGTGTATGCATACAAAATATTTCCTCAGATTAAATTCCTAGAGGTGGGATACATGCTTTTAAAATTTTTGATACATGCACTTCCAAATTTCCCTCCTGAAGAATTGTGCCAATTTGTATATTTCCACCACTGGAACATGAAAATCACAGTTTCCTTAAATTGTTTTCAATTCCGAGTCTGTTTTCTTTCTTTCTTTCTTTCTTTCTTTCTTTCTTTCTTTCTTTCTTTCTTTCTTTCTTTCTTTCTTTCTTTTTCTTCCCTTCCTCCTTTCCTTCCTCCTTTCCTTCCTTTTTTCCTTTAATTCCTAAAATGATACATACTCATTAAAAACAAAGCACACCAATAATAATTATAGAAAACAAAAAGGACTAATTCTTCTTTTTCTGAATCTCTTCCCTTGATCTTTCTATCCAGTTTCCCTATCAAGAGAGCACTCATTAAATTTGGTGAATATTCTTCCAGAACACAGTCTTATGCATCTACTTTTCATACACTTAATTGTAGATTTGCAATCAGACTTTTTAACCTAACAACATATCTGAAACATCTCTCTAGTATTTACATAGCACTTTAAAATGGATGTGCTGAAATTTTTTTAACTACTTTTTATTAATGAATATTTAGTTACTATATATTCACTATTTCTAACATTTAAAAATGCTGGAGAGGCTATGTGGTTGGAGGGAAGGATCACTTCTTCATCGTTGGTGAGAGTGTAAACTGGTATAACCAACATGGAAATCACTATGGTGAGACCTCAAAAAACTAAAAGTAGAAATTCCATTTGACCCAGCTATTCCTCTTCTAGGTATCTTCCCAAAAGTGTTAAAGACATCATATTACAGTGATACATGCACATCGATATTTATAACAGCACAACTCATAATAGCTAAATCTTGGAAGCAGCTTATATGGCCATCAATAGATAAATGGATAAAAAAATGTATTTATATACAATGGAGTACAACTCTGCCATAAAGAAAGATAAACTTGAGTCATTCATTTGTAGGAAAATGGATGCACTTTGAGACCATAATGTTAGGTAAAGTAAATCAGACACATAACCTTAAATATCACTTGGTTTCTATTATATGAGGAACTCAATATATAAATAAAGTACAAAATAAAAGAGAGATAGCTAGCTAGATAATAGGAAGTAGGGAGATAGAACTTTCTCAAATGGGAAGAGGATCAAAAGATGGAAGGAGGGAGAAGGGAGAAGAGGAGAAGGAGATGATAAAGAATTAAGCTGTGTCACGAACATGTACCAATCCTCATGAGGAATATAATCATTATGTACTGCAAACATATACTAATAAAAAAATTTTAGAAGTCCAATTTAAGAAATGAGAAAACTTGCATAATTTTATAATACACATTTTTTCTGATTTCTTTTTTGTTGTTGAACATTTCTCTTCTTCTTGTTGACCATTTCTGTGTTTTTGCAAATGGCCAAGCCCCATGTTGAAGCATAGGGTACTTGTGGCCCCTAATATTTGGATTAGATATTTACAACACTGGGTCTGTGCTGTAAGTGAGGCCGAGTGTCTGTTTCTGGACAATGGATGTGACCACAGTAAATGTTTATCACTTCCAGGCTGAGGTCGTTAAGAATGGATGAGTCTCGCATGCTGGAAGGAGCCTCGGTTGCCAGAGGCTCACTATACACTCACATTGGACTATGATAGAGGCAGGAAATAGATTCTGTGCTATGCTACTGAAATTTGAGGCTTGTTTATTGCAGAAACTGGCAATACTTACCCTGAAAATTTTATGTACAGCCTCCTTTTTAATTTCTAAAATTATCTCCAACCCTCAAGTAATAGCAATTTTATTTTTAGTACTATTTAGGAATAAACTTATTTAGATTCAATAGCTTCAGGATATTTTCACTGTTTTTCCTGCTGGGAACATTTCTCCTAGGCAGACAGCTGGCTCTTGATCATCTTTCAAGTCTCAATCATCCCTACCTCAAAGAACCTCACCCTGACTGCCAATCGGATAAAATATCCACCCCACACCTAGTGTCCCTTGTAGCAGAATCACTCTCTTCATAGCATTTCTGGGACCTTTTATGTCAACATTTACTGTGTTTGTGTTTGTCTTCTGCTCTTCATGGTAAATCCTTCAAAAAAAAAAAAAAAGAACAGTGACAGGATTGCTCCCATTGTATACTGAACGTTTAATAGAGAATCTCGTTTAAAGTGGGTGCGTGGTAAGTATTTTTTGAGAAATGAATGGTTCACAACACCCCCTGCATACATTTAATAACAGTTCCTCATGTAGGTATAAGTCCTGAGGCAATGCTTCATATATAGGTGGGTTTGTTAGTTTCTCATAGTAAGCCCACAGCTTATGGGAAATTTGAACCACAAATTAAAACCATTGGTATAGGGAGACAAACTCATTTAGCAAAAGCACAATTAAGACCCAGAGAAAAGTGACTTGTCCAAGGTCACCAAGAGAATGATTGTTCAGCTAGGACCAGTCTCTGATTCTTCTAGTATCTACAGCAACACAGGACTGGTTAGCAGAGGCTGCATAGACGCTTGACTTCCACTCCAATCTCTGACACTCACTTGTCCTATGGCTCAGCCTTTCTATTTTCCCTTGGTAAAAAGAAGGCAATAACAGAAGACCCCCAAAGCAAAGGAAACAAAACCAAAAGTAGACAAATTGGATTACAGCAAACTAAAAACACTTCTGCATAGTAAACAATCAACTGGGTGAAAATCAACAGAGTGAACATAAAAAGAGAAAATATTTGTAAACTAGACATCTGTCAGGAGTTTAGGATCTAGAATATATAAAAACTAAACCCTCAGAAGTAAAGAAACAACTCAATTAAAATGAACAATAAACTTAAATAGACATTTCTCAAAAGAAGACATAAATATGACCAACAAGCATATGAAAAAATTCTCAATATCACTAATCACTGGGGAAATACGAATCAAAACCAGAATTCAAATCTTGTAGAATGAGACATCACTTCATTCCAATAAGAATGGCTATTATAAAAAAGACAAAAAATAAAAGGTGTCAGCAAAGACATGGAGAAAAAAGAACAATTGCACATTGTTAGTGAGGATGTAAATTGGTACAACCATTATGGAAAATAGGATGAGGTTTCCTCAAAAATTAAACATAGCACTTCCATATGATCCAGCAATCTCACTGCTGAGTGTGTATCCAAAGGAAATAAAATCAGCATGTCAGAGATATCTGCACTCCTGTGTTTATTGCAGCACTACTCATAGCTGCCAAGAAAAGGAAGCAATGTTAATATCCCTCCATGAGTGAGTAGATAAAGAAAATGTGGTACACATAGATAATGGAATACTATTCAGCCACAAAAAGAATTAAATCCTATCATTTGAAACAACGTGGGTGGAGGTAGAGGTCATTATGTTAAGTGAACTATGCTAGATATGGAAATATATGTGTATAATCTCACAGAAAGACTGCACAATCTCATTTACTCTTTAGCAGGTGCTAAAAATTTTGATCTCAGGAGTTGAGGGTAGAGTGGTGGTTCCCTGAATCTGGGGAGAGTAGAGAGGAGGGAGGGATAAGGAAAATTTAATCAGTGAGGACTGCATTAAAAACAGGTAAGAGGAATAAGGTCTAGCATGCTTGCGGACAGTGGAGTAACTATCAGTAATAATAATATGCTGTATATTTCAGAAAATTAGAAGAATAGACTTGAATGCTTTCACTACAACGACATGAAAATATTTACAGAAATAAATATGTTCACCATCATTTGAGCATCACATAATGTATGCATGTGTACAATTTTTGTGTATAAGTTTACAAATTAAACTAAAAAATTAATTTAAATTTTAAAAATAGTGAAAGAAAGTAAGGTTGTGCCCATGTGTACCAGTCTCAGTGGGAGGCTAGGAGTCTAGTTCAGATAAGCTCCCATTAGTAAATAGATGGTATAATTGCATTGACCAACCTCCTGCCAAGACCCTCCAGAATTTTTCCAGTAGCTCACTCCCGTGCTTAGAAACTCCCCTGCCTTTTATACCAATGGAGTTCAGCTCAGTCTTTTTCCCCTACTGTGATAGCCCTGACTCATGTTGAAATAGTCCTGAATAAAGTCTTCCTTGAATGTAAAAAGAAAATGGGTTAAATAAAAAGAGGACAATGACATTCATGACAATAATTATCATTGGGAAGTTTAAGTAGGTCAAGATAAATTCATGGTTGTGATGATTAGTGTTCCTTTCTGAGAAGGTGGTCAATAAACAGTTATGATGACTATGATAGTTTATAGCAGATGACTTTATTCATCATAATTCATTTATTTCCTCAATCAAATTTATTAACCTTCTTTTATTTTATTGCGAGAGCCTTGCCAGGTGTTGAGACAACAAAGACGTAAGTACATTATCTCTACGCTTGAGAGGCTCTGAGTCTAGTGCTCTGGGAAAGACTCATGAGCAGACAGATGGCTATAGAAGAGTAGGTTCAGTATGGCTGTGAAAGGCAGGGGCAGGCCTCTCCTGAGGTGGGATTGGAGGGCAGAGAGGGCACTTCCTGGTTTCCTTCTCTAGAAAGTGATTCTTCTGTCTGCAGATGCGTAAAGCAACCTAGGGAAATAGTACAAGGAACAGGAGCACATAAACCCAGGACATGACAGAGTGTGATGTTTGAGGACATGTGGACATTTGGAGCCTCTGATGTCTCCTGACACACTTTGTCGTATGCACAGTCTCTCTTCATGTCATTACTGAACCAAAGGGCCTGTCTAGGGCTTGAGAATGTATCATCACTGGAAAGGCTGTTCTGTTCCTACAGGCTGATCACCACCCCCAATATTTCTAACTCAGAAAGGTGCGGGTGGGGCTGGAGAGTTTGCATTTCTTATCGTTCCTTGTAGGTGCTAATGTAGTTTTTCAGGGAACCACAGCCTGAGAGTCCCCGGGGCACCACAGTGGTTCCCATCATTGTTGTACATTAGAACCACAGCAATGCTAGCGTCCTGTCTTCCACATACTTGGTTTTAATTGATTTAGGGTGAAGCTCAAGTGGGTATTTTGTTTGTTTTGGTTTCCTTTTAATAGGTTTTACGTTTTAGATTCACAGAAAAATTGAAGGGAAGTACAAAGATTTCCCTTATACCTTCTGTACCCATGCATGCACAGCCTCCCTCATTACCAATCTCTCCCACCAAAGTGATATATTTGTTACAGCTGATGAACCTACACTGGCACATCCTTTTCACTCAGCATCCATACAGGAGGGTTCACTTTTGGTGTCATCCATTCTATGAGTCTGGAAAACTGTATAATGGGTTATTCACAATTATAATGTCAGTGAGAAGAGTTTCATTGACCTACAAAATCCTATATTCTGCATCTTCAGCCCTTCCCTACTAACTCTGGCAATCACTGATCTTTTCACTATCTCCATAGATTTGCCTTTTTCAGAATATTACATCATTGGAATTATATAATATATGGCCTTTTCAGATTGGCTTCCTTCACTTAGTAATATGCATTTATGATGCCTCTGAGTCTTTCCATAGTTTAATAGGTAATTTATTTTGAGTACCAAATAATATTTTATTGTCTGGATGTATTATAGTTTATTCATCCATTCATGTAATGAGAATGTCTTGGCTACACCCAAATTTTGAAAATGAATAAAGCTGCTGTAAGCACTGGTGTGTAGGATTTGGTGTGTGTTACACCCAGTGAGAGAGAACCAACCAGAGACCGATATTAAATCCACACAGGAGTTTATTACCGGCCAGGACCCGAGCCGAGCATCGGACTCCAGCCTCGACTGGGGATTGGCAAACATGTTTTATACACCTTTGAGGTCAACAGTTTCTAGGCCCCACTATGGGATAGAACTAGTAAAGCAAGCAAAAGGTACAGAAGTGGAACGACCTGCTGTTAGAACATTTGTAAAACAATAGTTGATTAATTGTTGTTTCTAAGAGACTCTAAGGGGAGGTTTCTAAGTTTCCTTCTTCTGAGTTCATCTAAAGGGCAGGCAGGTGGGTCAAGCAGCAATGTGGAGTCTGTCTTGCTAACTAGGGTCCTTCAGTGTGGACATAAGTTTTCAGTTCCTTTGGGTAAATACCAGGAGTATGGTGGCTAGATTATATGGTAAGAATATGCATAGTTTTATAAGAAATTGCCAAAAGTGTTTTAGCAAATGACCACACCCATTCACATTTCCACCAGCAATAAATGAGAGTTACTATTGCTTCATATCCTCACCAGGATTTGATGTTTTCAGTGTTCTGAATTTTGGCCATTCTAGTAGGTATCTAGTGGTATCACATTGTTAAAATTTACTTTTCACAGATCATATATGATGTAGAGCATCTTTTCTTATACTTATCATCCATATCATCCTCTTGGTGTGGAGTCTGTTAAAACTTTGGGATCATATTTTAGTTGACTGATTTTCTTATTATTGGATTTGAAGAGATCTTTGTATATTTTGGATAAAAATCCTTTACCAAGTATATCTTTTGCAAATATTTTCTCCTAGTTTCTGATTTGTTGCTGTACTCTCTTGACAGTATCTCTTGCAGAGCAGAAGTTTTAAATTTGGATGAAGCCCATTTTAACTAATTCTGGTTTTTGTGTGTTTTCCTTTGATGTTATACTTAAAAGAAGTCATTTTTAAGTCCATAGTAATTTAGATTTTCTACTATGTTATATTCTATGAGTTTCATAATTTTGTGTTTTATATTTAAGTCTGTGGTCCATTTTAAGTTAATTTTTGTGAAGGGCATAAGGTCTATGTCTAGATTAACTTACATGCAAATGTCACGTTGTTCCAACACTATTTGTTGAAAATACTATCTTCACTGTATCGCCTCTGTTTCTCTCTCAAAGACAAATTGATTATATTTATGTTGATCATCTATATTTATTAGTGTCTTTCTGGGTTATTTATTCTGTGCCATTGACCTATTTGTCTATTTTGCCAATGCTACACTGTCTCAGTTACCGTGGGTTTATGGTTAGTCTTGAAAGCAAATATTTTTGGTTTTCCAACTTTGCTTTTCTTCTTTAACATTGTGATTACTATTCTAGTTCTTTTCCCTCTCCATATAAAACTTAATCAATTTGTTGATTTCTGAAAATAACCTGCTGGAATTATGCTGGGGACTACATTGACTCTACAGCTCAAGTTGAAAAGAATTGATGTCTTGACAATACTGAGTTTTCCTATTTATCAACATGAAATATTTATTCATTTACTTAGTTCTTTGATTTCTTTTATCAGAGTTTTATAGTTTTTTCATATACATACTTACATATTTTGTTAGATTTATGCTTACTTTTTCTTTGAAAGTATGCCAGTTAATTATTGTCAACTTGACTGTATTAAGAGACCCCTGGAATATGAGTGGATCATGGAGGCACCATACTCACCAGTGGATTAATCCAGAGGTGTTCATAGCTGAATTGCTGTTAGGAAGTAGGCCCAGTTGGAGAAGGTGTGTCACTGGGGCTGTGCCTTTGGAGGATATTGCTCTTGTTGGTACCCTTCTCCTGTGCTCTAGTTCCCAGCCACCTTCTGAGCAGGTTTGTTCCATCATGTCCTTCAATTATGATGTTCCTGCCTTGGAGCCAGCTGACCTTGGACAGAGATCTCTGAAAGTATGAGCCAAATAGGCTGTTTGCTCTTTTAACTTGTCCATGTCAGCATTTTGACTCAGTAATGGGAAAGCTGACTAGTACAGAGTGGTAATACAAATAGTATTGTGTTTTAAATTTCATATTTCACTGTGTATTGGCATATAGGAAAGGAAGAAACTTTCATATATTAACCTTGTATCCTGCAACCTTGATAGAATTGTTTATTAGTTCCAGAAATATTATTTGTCAATTCTTTCAGATCTTCTATGTAGAAAATTATATCATGTGAGAACAAAGACAGCTTCATTTCTTCCTTCTCAATAAGTATACTTATTTTTTCTTTGGAATCGAGTCTCACTATATTGTTCAGGCTGTCCTTGAACTCACTATGAAGCCCAGGCTGACCTCCAGCTCACTGCTATCCCCCCTACCTCAATGTCTCAAGTTCTGTGATTACAGGGATGCACCACTATTCCTGGATCTCAATCAATATACATCTTTTTTCTCCACACATTAGCTAGCACTTCCAGTATGATGCTGAAAAGGAATGGTGAGAGGAGACACACTTGCCTTGTTCTGATTTTAGTGGGTATCTTCTAACTTCTCATCAAGTATGACTTTAGCTGTAGGGTTTTTGGTATGTGTTATTGAGTTGTGGAATTTCCCTCTATTCCTACTTTACTGAGAATTTTTAAACTTTAAAAAGAATATTGGATTTTATAAAAATATTTTACCAAATCCATTGATAGGATTTTATGCTTTTTTCTTTCTTAGCCTGTAGATTTGATGGATTAAATGTTGAACCAATCTTGCATACCTGGGACAAACTCTACCTGGTTGTAATATGTAATTCCTATAATACATTGTTATATTTAATTTGGTAAATTTTTTTGATGATTTTTGCATCTACATCCATGAGAGATGTTAATCTATAGTTATCTTTTCTTGTAATGATTTTCATCTGATTTTGGTGTTAAGATAACACTGGTCTCATTCACTATGAAGTGAATTAGAAAGCTTTCCTTCTCCTTTAATCTTCTGAAAAAGATCGTAGAGAATTGGCATAATTTCTTCTTTACATGTTTGGTAGAATTTACTGGTGACCCCATCTGCCCCTGCTGCTTTCTGTTTAGAAAGATTATAAATTATTGGTTCAATTTATTCAATAGAGAAAAAGTCTTATTTAAATTGCCTATTTCTTCTTAAATGAGTTTTGGGAGATTATGTTTCAAGGAAGTGGTTCATTTTACCTAGATTATCTCAATATTATAGAGCTGTTTATTTTATTCCTTTAGCATCCTTTTAAAATCCATGAGATCTGTAGTGATAGCCCTTCTTTCATTCCAGAGTCATAATTTGTGTTCTCTTTTTTCCTTATCTAGCCTGAATAGAGGCTTATTGATCTTTTTTAAAAATCAGGTTTTTGTTTTGTTGATTTTTTCTATTGATTTATTTTTTTCAGTTCTATTGATTTCTACAGTAATTTTTATAATTTATTTTCTTCTGCTTATTTTGGATTTAAATTGCACCTCATTTTCTAGTTTCTTAAAGTGGAAACTTAGATAACTGAATTTAGCTCTTTCTTCTTCCTGATATATGCATTCCCTGATATAGATTTTCCTCAATGCAGTAGTTGTGCTGTATCTCAATGAATTTTGATAAGTTGTGTTTTCACTTAGTTCAAAAGACTTTTAATTTATTCTTGGTATTTCTTCTTTGACTAATTTGTTACTTATGAATGTACTGTTTAATCTCTACGTATTTTGGGAATTCTTAAATCCATCTTTTGATATTGATTTCTAGTGTGATCGCATTGTGGTTTAAAAGTAGAGTGTATGATTTCTGTTGTTATAAATCAGCTGTATTTTGTGACTCAAAATGTGGGCTATCTTGTTGAATGCTTCATGTGAGCTTGAGAAGAATTTGTGTTCTGCTGTTGTTGAATAAAGTAGTTGACAGATATCCATTATATTCAACTGATTGATTGTCCATTATTTTCAATTGGCAGTGTTGAGTTCAACTCTGTCATTATTGATATTCTGTCTGCTAGATCTGTCTATTTCTGATAGAGGGGAGTTGAATTTTCCAACTGTAATCATGGATTCGTTTTCCTTGCAGCTCTATCAATTTTGCCCTCATATATGTTGAGGCTTTGTTGTTATGTAGATATACTTTAAGGATTGTTAGGTCTATTTTGAAAACTAATCCTTCTGTCATTGTATAATGCTCCTCTTCATCCCTGCTAGCCTGGATTGTTCTGAAACCTGCTCTTATGAAATCAATATAGCTACTCTTGCTTTCTCCGGATTAGTGTTGGCATGGCACATCTTTCTCTTGCATGTCTATTTACTTTTAAGCCATGTCTTTATATTAGTGAGTTTCTTTTGACAACATATACTTGGATTGTGTTTTTTAATTCACTGTGACAACCTCTGTCTTTTAACTGTTGCATTTAGACCAGTGATGTTCAAAGTGATTATTGATATAATTGGATTAATACCTACCATATTTGTTGCTGTTTTCTATTTGATGCCCTTTTTCTTTGTTCCATATGTTAATCCTTATTTTAGGGCTTGTACCTGTATTGCTCCATCAAATAGTACAACACTTAAATAAGAGAGTATCATTTTTTTTCAAGATGAAAAACCAAGGTTTAAAGAAATTAAATATTTTCTGAAGAGTAGGAGTTGTGAAGAAGAGATTCCATTATGCTGCTGGTTGGTGCCTGCACTTTGATTTTGCCCCCACATCTCCTAGAGAACCTTCCATGCCCCATCAAAACCAGCATGGTTGAGATCTGCTCTCACAAGGGATCTTGGTAACATCATCTCATTTAGTCCTCACTCAACCCTAGTTGAAAGGTGCTATTATTATTCCTACTTAATACATGAGGAAATTGAGGCGGAAGGAGACAAAGTAACTTCCTGAGGTCACACAATTGGTAAGTGACAGAGCTGGGATTCAGACCTGGACAGTTTGACTCCAGCACCCTCAATCACTGAAAATTTCCTTGTTGGAAAGTGTGTCACATACTCCTCAGGGTTTAGAAAAGAAGAAAATATCCCTTTTTATAATTTAAAATAGTCTCTTCCATTCTTTATAATTTAGGGATACCCCTAAGAACCACAGCTGTGGGCAGTGAGGACTCAATAACTTAGTTTATCACAGTTTCATATAACAGATGAGAAAACCAAGGAATGGAGAGATTAAAACATTTGCCTAAAGTCAACCCACTATAAAAGGCACAGTCAGGATTCAAACCCTGGCCACACATTTTCAGAGGGTTTCATCTGGTTTTTTCCCACCACACTGACATGCTTCGGGGACAGACACAGTAGTTAATAGATAGAGGCTGTTTCTTTATTTGTTGTCTTACTAAGTGAGTGCAGGCAACCATGGCTTCCTGTAGTAAAATCCTTACTGGGTGGATTGTTTCCCCAGTCCTTGTCATGTGGCTGATGTGTGGTTAATCTGCTTCAGCTGATTTCACCCACTTGAGCACATTCAGGTAGAGGAGCTGAGGAGTGTTTGAGCGTCAAAAAAAATGCTTCAAAGGTTAAAAATTTAAAGCTGCTAAAATCTTGTGCTGTGAGACTAACATTATGTTGTTTAAACCAAAAGCCAGAATGAAGCAAAAGCAACTCCCCCCTGCCCCCCCAAAATACCTAACCAATGAAATAACAAAACACTCAAGTGCCTTGAGTTCAGGCTTACAGGTGAGACAGAAGTCCTTTGAAAACTGAAGGGCTCATACCCTCTAAGGTGGAAGCCCTTAGCTACAAATATCCAGTGCTGCAGAGGAGCTATGAGTCTGTGGCTATGGTATCTTGAGATCTTAAAAAGAGAGATATATATGATTTTGTGCAAAAATTCTCAATTTCAAAAATGATTTTATTATTAGACAAATTTTATTAAATATCACAATGTATAGTATGTGCTAGGCATTGTTCTATGTGTGCTGAGTACAACAGTGAAGAAAACACAGTCTCTGCCCTCAAGGGGCTTATGGCTTAGTGGAGAAAATAGTCAATACATAAATAAACAAGCATGCCATAAACATGATATTTCAATAACTATGTGCACTACGAAGAAGGGAAATAGGGGCAAGAAAAAATACTGCATCCAAGGGATTTGTGATGGATACAGATGGTCTGAGAAGAGCCCACTGATAGGAAGACATTTGAGTAGGCTTGAAGGGCAAGGGAAGGTCAAACACATCAACGTGAGAGCACATCTGGTGTGTTCCAACCCACAGTGGCTAAAATGGAGGAAGGAGAGAGGTAGGAAGTAGATGCTGAGAGAGAGAGAAGGCAGGTCACACAGTCAATGTCAGATGTCAACCAATAGCCAATGTCAGAACTAAAACTTTAGCTTTTTTTTTTTTTTTTAAACTTTAGCTTTTGTGCTGAGACAAGAAGCCAATGGAAAGTTTGAGCAAAGAATTTACATGGTAAGACTTTCTGTTTTGAAGTCATCACTCAAGCTACTATTGGGGGTGCTATGAATCAGAAATGAGGAAAACGTTTAGAAAGTTCTTGTAATATACTCCAGGGGACAGATGATGGTGTTGCAGACTGAATTTATGGTGATGGAAGTAGGAACAAGTTGTCAGGTTCAGAATATGTTGCAAAGATAATGTTGATGGGACCTTGGGATGTAGAGTTTGAGAAAGGAGATGAATTGAGGAAAACTTCAAAGGTAGAAGCTTGAACAGCTGAAAAGCTAAAACTTCCTCCGCTCCATGAAGCAGAAGACTGGGATGTGGGAGAAGGAGGCAGAATCAGGGTTTGGCTACAGGAAGTTCGAGAACCTCTGTAGATATACATAATGAAGATTTGGCATTTGCATTGACTCTAGAGTCTGGGATGGAGACACAGATTTGGGGATGATTGGTACATAGAAGCTATTGGGAGCTAGGAGATTTAATGATTTTGTCTAAGGAATGCATATGGACACAGAAGAGATCTGGTACATGGATTGAATTCAATGTGACCCCTGTCACCTCAGTTACGCTTTGTCTTCATATGTTAGATTATGTGGGAGTAAACTCAGAATAGACAGTGTGTTCGACATAATCAACATTGGGGGTTTGACAGGCACAACCAAATAAAAGGACAGTGAATCTACTTGTAGACCATGGTATGTAACTAGGGGGAACAATATACCTGGGTGAAAGACAATGGAAAGGAGGTAAGATCAATGCATCAGAGGTTCCCATATGGCTGAACTACTATAGTACTGGGGATCTGCAAAGGTAGCATAGTGGTTGGAGGATGGGACAGAGAAATAGTGATCATGAAGAGGTCAGTTGTTCTTGAGAAGAGCAGAGTCTATGAGGGTCTGACCATTGGCATGCGCAGCTGAGGTTTGGGGAAACCGGCCATCGAAGGAGGGTAGGTCAAGGAATTTAAAGGATAGTTCCAAGTAGATTCATCTACAACTGCGGCCCCCAAACTTCAGTGTGCATCAGTAGGATCTGAAGTGTCCTGTTTACCTCTCCCATGTCTGTTACCACCCAACAATTTGTCCTCCCAACATGGTCTCACTGGATCCTGATGCTGCTGATTCAAGACCATACTTTGAGAATTATTGCAATTAATACCTACAAAGATTTTGAAATTGCAAAGAATTATGTCAGGAATAGTAGCTTATCCCATCAGGGAACCAATTAAAGGTCTATTGCCAGAATACATTTTTATTACCAATTAGAGAGACATATGGTGAGGACAGTGAGTTTCAAACTCCTTCGTGTATCAATTATCTGGGGAGCTTGTGAAAAATACAAAGTCCTGGAGAATCTCAAAGATTCAGAATCCATAGTTTTAGGGTAAGGTTTAGGAATATGTATATTAACCAGTGTCAGGTGTATTTTTGAGTTAAGAGGTGAAAGGACCACGCTTCAGAAACAGTGATGCTGAATTAATTATGTCTCAACTACTTGACCTTAGTTCAGTTAGTTGGCCTTCAGGCAGTTTGCCAACTTTTCTGAGCTACAGATATCTTATTACAGAAAAATAGGAATAAATATTTTGCTTTTCAAATCATTGCAAGGATTAAGTGGAATAACCATGAAAAACTTTTGTACACTTTAAATCTCTGTCCACTATTCAATTTGTGTGGATACTGTATAATTATTCATCATTGAGAGAAATTTCCCTATCCAGTGTGCCGCTTGTACGGAGAGGAGAGGTGAGAAGAAAAGAGAGGATTTGCATTTGCTGATTTTCTACAACATCCAAACCACTGTATTAGGTCCTTTACTTCACGTTTTTAAATTTTATTTTCTCGACAAACAGGGGTTTGTGATATCCCTTCAAGTTTTTAAGCAATTGAGAAATAAACACAGTGGTTACATAACAACCACCTGTCTTAACAAAGGTCAAGTTGGACCCAAAGCTGAGATGGACTTCCTGCTTCCCATCCCTGTCTCAAACACTCACTCCTCCCCAGAACCATGCAGATGGAGATACACACATGTACACATACATACTTCATGCCAGTTCTTATGCCACTGTTTCTTTTCTTTCCTTTTCTTCTTCTTTTCTCTTCTTTTCTTCTCTCACTATGCAGTCCAGGCTGGCCTTAAACTCACTATGTAGCACGGGCTGGCCTCAAACTTGCAGTAATCCTCTCACCTCACGCTCTTGCACTACCTTTTCTTGGCTTCAAATCTCCCTTTTATCCTCAGCCCTGTGATGCTGAGGCTGGGGCTGTTTTCCTACTATCAGCTGCTCCCTCTCAGGATCTGCCAGTAGGAGGCACTAGGGAGAGAGCAGGAGGCTGGAGGGGAAAGGATGGAGCTGCCTGTGGGCCTCTTGCTTCTTCCTTGATGCCCCCCTTGAAGCCCCACTTCATCACCCTGACTGGGACGGCTCCTTCCTGCAGCAGTGGCTGAATCCAGGTGGGGGCTTTTTTCAGCGCTTGTGAAACTACTTCCTTGCCCTGCCTTTGCCCTGAAACACTGGAGCACCCCTTTGCAGAAACGTGGGTCCAGCGTCATGTGCTTTTCCAAGTCCTGACTTATAATAAGTCTGCCTCTCCCGCTTGTTGCCCTGGCCTGTGATGGGTAGCAGCTCCTGGCAGTTTCTACCTCTGTTATACTCTCAAGTTCTCTTTTATCCTTTCAGTTACCTAGGTAACAACTCTGTAATTCTTTATATTAAACTCTTTTTTCAAATAACTGGTGTGATTTCTGTGCCTCGAATGTACTTTAACTGATGCACACTGACACAAACACACACATATGAGGGAGGGCAGATAAACAACAGCATATGTCCTCCTGCAGTCCTCAGTTCAAGAGTCAAGGCCTGCCCCAGATAGCTGAGTGCATGGAAAAGGGAGCATGTGACTGGATAAGAAGCTTTATCCTTTGTCCCAAACAGGCAAGGGCAGCCTTGCAGGAGCAGAACTACGCATGCCCCAGTTCCTGATAAGGTTACCACTGATCTGTTAAATCACCCTCCACTGGTGCATCATAGCCTCGACTCTTGAATTCTTAACTCAGTAATATCCTTTAACCCTTAGTCTTTAACCCTAACCCAGCAGGATAAAAATCATCCTCCTTACAAAGACTGAGTTGATCAGATTGCATTATTTGCCCCAAACACGTAGGTAAGTGACCAGGACAGCCTCAGATCTGTCTGCTGACACAAAGCCCCTATTTTCCTATTGCACTGAGTAGCTTTTCTCACCATACAAGGTCCCATTTTAAGAGCTAAGTTCCAGATTACAGCCTAAAACTCCAGGATGTCATTCTACCTTTTAGGATGAAAAGACTTTTCTGTAACCTAGAGAAGAACTTATTGTCTGGTTCACCACCAGAGAATGGAATATTCATTTCTAATTCTTTTTATTTGTGGTAATGGATAAGGTTTTTAAAACATACCCACTTCTTATTATTCAGTGGTGATCTTGGGGAAAGAAATTATACTAGTCATTGAGGTTCTCATATTTTCCTCTCTTCTCCTACTCCTTTACCATTATTAAGGAGAATTCATTATTTTTTCTTAGGTGACCACAAGTGTTACTATGTTCCTCTTGGGCTGATCTAGGTTAATTCCATTTTTGTGAACCCTTTACCATTCTCCCTCCCCCATTCAACACAATCTGGCTTTTGTAGAATCTCTTGGTTTTTTGCCTCTCACTGGAATGCAATCTCTTTGGGAGTAGGAGCAGAGTTTTATTTATCTGTGCACCTCTCTAGCTCAAGTTTGTCTCTGGAGTTGAAATTCATGGGGCTGGAAGTTTAAACAGAAAAATAATACATTATCATTTTCACTAACCTGTAACAGAAATTTAGTGCATCCTTCAATCATGAGTATAAACATGAAGGCACAATAGAATCAGAAGTACCTGTGGCTTTGTCGTAAATAGTAATCCCAGGTGTTCTTAAATTACATTACAGGTTGTTATAGGCATCTCAAAACACCTCACCTCTGATCTGACACAATAATAGTCATTAGACTTTCTGATTGATTATATGACATTTAAATAAATAAACATACATTACTGAGTTACAAAAAAAGGTTTCACAAACCATATTTGAATATATTGGTTTCTTTATAATGCTGTGCTTTTATTTTATGAATTAAATGCATTATTCTGAGAAAGGAATCCACAGGTTTCACTAAACTGATGAAAGTCTTGTCTTAGTGTGTAACTTAGAATCAAAATTGGTGAATGAAATATATGGTGAATGAAAGAATTAGATAATTTTTGTTTCAAAGAAAAACATTTGGTTTAAAAATTAATACATAAAGCTGACATGACAAACAATTTGGCAAATAAATCCATAGTTTTTATAATATTCCAACTTTAGATGAAGTATTGATTTAAATATACATGAAAATTAAATTAGGGAGATTCAATATTTCTTCAAATATTTATTGAATTCTTTTACATGGCAGACACAGGTCTAAGCAATAAACAGAACCAAAATTTCAGTCTTTCCAACTATTGGTGCTGGAACAATTGGACATCTTTATATGGACCCCAACCTATACCTTGCATCACATGAAAAATAATCCAAAATGAAGCATACTCATACAATTGGAGCCTAAATCTATAAGCATCCTTTAGAAGAAAATTTGATAGAGAATCTTTATAACCTTGGTTAGCAAAGATTTATTAAGTGTAACACCAAGACAAAATCCATTTTTAAAAAGTTGATAATTTGGACTTCATAAAAATTATGAACTTCTGCTTTTCAATAGGCATCATTAAGAGAATAAAGACAAAATATAGACTGAAAAGAAGTATTTGTAAATCATGTCTAACGAAACTCATATCAAGAATATATAAACAGCTCTCCAGGTTCATAATAATAAAATAAATACTTCAATTTATAATTGACAAAGAAATTAATGGACACCTCACCAAAAAACATAAATAGATGAAAAATAAGCACATGAAAAGACGCTGATTGTAATATGTTACCAGGAAAACAGAAAATAAAACTACATGATGCCACCCTTTGCCTACTAGAATAACAAACAACACAAACAAAACAAAAATTCACAACTGACGATTATCAATACAAGTGCCAACAAGGACGTGGAGTAACTGGAAGGAATAGTACAGTAATTGTGGGAAACAGTTTGTCACTTTCATTCAACATCAAACGTATGCTTTATCTACAAGTCAACAGTCCCACGCCTAGGTGTTTCCTCAAGGGAGATGAAAGCTTATGTTTACAAAACAATGTACGTGTAAATATTTACAACAGATTTGTAATGGGTCAAACTGAAAACAACTCAAATGTTCTCAAACTGATGAATGTCTGTGGTACCATCCATGCAATGGCAGACTTCTTAGCATTAAAAAAGAAGAAAAAATTACTGATTACATGAGAAAACAAGACATCTCAAATGTGTTATTATAAGAGAAATCATAAGGACTACACAATATAAATCTATTATGCATAATATACTATGTCTAATTCCATTTTTATGACATTCTGGAAAAGGCAAAGCTAAAGATACAGAAAAGAGATCAATAATCGTGAAGAGCAGGGTGTTGAGAAGAGCTGACCACAAAGGAACATGGGCATTTGGGGAGGATGGAACTGTCAGATATCTTGATGGTGGGTATTGTTATAGGACTCTATAGACTTGTCAGAACTCATAGAATGCTGCACTAAAAAAGGTACATTTCAGGGTGTGACAATTAAGTTTAATCATCAGCCTCACTGGATTAAGAGACTCCTGGGGAAGTGATTGGATCACAGTGAAGCCATATTCATCCATGGATCAATCTACTCATGCTTATTGCTTACTGCGCTGTTAGGAGAGGAGGTCCTTAGTGGTGGGTCACTGCTGGGCCGTGTTGGAAGGCTATAGCTCTTCCTGGGGCTTGTCCCCTGTGCTCTGCTTCCTGGCCACCATGAAATACGCAGCTTTGCTATGCCGTGCCCTTCCCCCATGATGTTCCTGCCTTCAGACAGCGGATAATGACTGAACCATGACCACATTAAGTCTCTACTCCCTTAAGTTGCAGGTGTCAGGTATCTTGCACCAGCAATGGGAAAGCTAACAAAGTACAATGTTACATAGATTACATATCATAAAAGTCTTTGGACAAAAAAGAAAACACAAACCCCATAAGATGAAAGAAATTCCCAGCTCTTGTGGGAGAAATCAGATTTTTAACAAAGAATATGTAGAGGTCAGTTGATGCTAAGAACTGCAAAAAATGATAGAGGTATAAAAGGGACTTGGAAATGAGAAAGTATGTGTGCCCATTTAAATCGAATGGCAGTGAAATTCTCTGATGCTGTGTGTTTAGAACATAGAGTCGACTAGAATTCATTGCAGCAAGAAGAAAGTGGACATTTATCAAAACTTCTACAGGGAAGATGATGTTCTAAATTCTTTCATGGCAGAAAGAAGTAAAAAGAAAAAGAGATTTTCTTCTTTCTAGCATTTAAAACATCTGGAAAATTCACCCTTAAATGTTGTAGAAGACAGGACCTAGACCAGAGCTTTTGCATTAGCGAATCATGGAGAACCCTACCCCAGGGGGTTCCAGGTAGAGTATGAGTGACCATGAGCAAAGACGAGAACCATGACGGGCTCCCTGGCAGGTCCTTCTTGCCCCTAAATCAGGGACCTGACCTCGCCACAGGCCTCCATCAGGGATTCCACACCCTCCCCCTTCTGATTGGAGTTCGGGAGGTTAAGTGAGCAATTTCTCTTGGCAGGTGCTCTGATCAGGTGTTCTGGTTCTAAATATAAAACTCCAGTGCTCGTGTGCAGATATCCAGAAAGCTCAATTAATCCCAAACATCCCTTCCCACAGAGATATCCCAAAATAAAATCTTCAGCACATGTAAAGTGGCTTAACTGTTTCCTTGACTTAATGACTGAATTTACATTTATGAAGGTTTTTTATGAGGTGAATGCTAAGCTTTATCCCCCAGGTTCACGGGCAGCTGAGAAAATCACAGAAGCTCAAATTAAAGCTGGAGAGCTTGAAGACGGACAAACGAAAGAACTTCCTAGTCTATGAGGAGACTAAACATAGGGATTGTCTCTGTTGAGCTGTTAGGAGAGCTCCATTTCTAGAGCTATTCAAGAAGAAAAGAAATACGTTTCTCATTTCATTGACTTTTATTGATAGGCCAGAAAATATATCATATCAATCTTTAAGCCTGCTTGAAAGTTAGATACATGAATAAGTAAATAAATGAATGAGTGAAATAATACCAATGATCTGGCATGTATAAAGAACAATAAGATTTGATGGTTCCCTAAAGCATTTGCCTTAGTGTTTGATGCTATCTAGGAGACGATTGCATAGAGCAATAAACATTGAATTCTGCTAACAAATCCATGAGTGAGCTGAGTGCATTGCTGGTTCTGCCTTAGCCTTTCCTGGGGCTCCTGAACTATTTTGACTCTGGTCCAGGAGGTCTCTTATCCTGCAGTCAGCCAGCACATGCTTATTCTCACAGCAAATGCAGAGGCCAAGGGACCAGAAGTCAGCAGGAACTGTTTTTTCTGTCACATTGTGCTGCCAAAGCAAGAACAATGCCATTCCAGCTTAAAGGATAGGGGAATAGACTCTACCTCTTGATGTGGACAGGCTGCTAAGTCCTATTGCAAGGCTTGGAACAGTCAGGGTTCTCTGGAGAAACAGAACCAATAGGGCATTCAGATGATTAGATATATGGGAGAGGACTCATTAGGGGAATTGTCTCATATGATTACAGAGGCTGAGAAGTCCAACAGCAGGCTGTCTGCAAGCTGGAGACCCAAGCAAGCTGGTAGTGCGGTTCAGTCTAAGTCCAAAGGCCTGAGAAACTGGGTGAGTGAGCCAGGGACTGGCTTAAGTCCCAGAGTGCAAAGAACAGGAAACCTGGAGTTCTAATGTCCAAGAGCAGGAGAAGAAGGCCATCTTAGATCCAGAGAGGAGACAAAATTAATCTATTGGTCGTTTCACTGCCTTTTTGTTCTATCCAGATACCAGCACATTAGATTGTGCCCACTTGCACTGGGTGGGAGCAAGTCTTCATTACATAGCCCAGTGATTCAAATGCCAGGTTTTCAAAAATTCCCTCACAGACATGCCCAGAAATAATATTTTACCAGCTATATGGGTATCCCTTCATCTAGTCTAGTTGACACAAACCAATATGTGGGGTAGAGAGAAAAAAATCTGGAACATTATTTGCAGTTGATCGGCAGCACCTCTGCTGTAGTCACTCTACTAAAAAATGACAAAACAAAATATGATCATGACAAACATTCTAGGTGTAAGGGGGCATATATGAGAACATACCCACAAGAGATCAAGAAGGAAAAACTTCCCCTAGGAGATGATGTGAATTACATTTTAGATATGTTTTACAAAGTAGAGAAGGGTCAAGAACGTTTCAGACAGAAAAAAAAAAACAACCACAAAGGTAGGAAAACTTAATGTATTTGCAAGAATAGAGAAATGAGGAGCAAGTGTACAGCATATAGGGCAGAAGTTGTGGAGGAAGAAGATAGGGTAAGACTGTACTATGAAAGTACCTGGTTTTCTTTACATTTACTTGCTTATCCCTTCATCCTCCCCACTGGAATGTAAACTCCATGAAAGCAGGGACTTTGTTTCCCCAGTGCATACAATTATGTCTGGCACAGTGTAGGGCTCAATAAATATTTTTGATTGACTTAGAAAAATGATCTTATAGGCCTTATGAGAGGAGTTGGACCTTAACCCAGGGGTATTGGAGAGGGCTTAATTTGTTGATAAACAGGTGCAGGTTTTGATAAGATTTGAGTTGCAGGAAGATAACTAATGCTAGAAGAAAGGATGATGAAAGCAGAGAATGGGACCATGACAACAAAGCTCCAGGCAGAGGCAACGGGAACCATGCCAAGAGATTCATAAAACAAATGAGATGCTGCAGGTCTGTGCTTTCTGGAACAGATGTGACCTTGAAAGCTGAAGGACAGTATGCTGGAGCTTCAAACTGCCGGAGCATTTAGGGAATTCCTGAGCTTGCTCAAGATTTTACAGAGAAATTCAGCAAGATCAAGAGTTGTTGATTGAGGATTTTCTTTTACTGGGAATTGTTCAACACTTACTATTCATCTGCCATGATCTAGAAACTGCTGCAGTGCAAAGTTTTTCTTTGTTGATCTGCATAAAATTTTCTGTGTTGAGGTATTTTTCCAGTGTCAGTGGTGTGTGCCTTAGAAGGTGTGTGCCCAGAGTAACCAGAGCATTGAAGTCAGAAATTCTGAATTCAAGTTCTGCTTTTCTCCTCGTTAGCTGTATGGTCCTGAAGAAGGTATTTACTTCTGAGATTCATCATTCTCATTTATGAGATGGGGTTAACTGATTGCATCCTGTCTACTTCATAGCCCAGCTGAAATACTCATCTAAGACAATATAGGGGAAAGACCTAGCATTTATTAAATGGCAGATATGCTAAGCTCTTGACATGCATGTTCTCATTTAATCCTTATGACCATCTATGCGGCATTATAGGGCTATTATTATAATACTATTTCTCAATTATAACATTATTCTTCATTTGTAGACTTAATAACAGAGGGTAAGAGATTAACTAAATCCAGCACTACTGGACAGATTGTAAAGTGCTATTTTAAAAAAGTGTCAGTATGACACTTTTTCCTTTAGGAAGAAAATATGAAGATTTTCCAATATGTGGACCCCATCTTCTGAAATCCAAATGGTTTGTGCAAGTAACTGAAGAAAAGACAAGAAAGCAAAATGTAGCAAAATAACAAACAACAAACACAAAAGGCAAAGCATGTTTCTGTGCAGGCAGCCCTTTATCAGGTCTTGGGGCCAAATGGAAAGTGAAAAGGGGAATTTGGAGGAGGTACCTACAAGCAAGTGCTGTGGCAGCAAGTGTTGCCCGGATCAGGTCTCTGGGTTGTTTATGCACTGCCTGCAGCCCTGGTGTGCTCACACCTAGCTGGGATCTGGTCTGCAGCTTCTTTCTCTCCAGTCCTTTCCCAAAGTGGCTGCCTGGGAGCAGAAGGTCTGGAGCAGGAAGGGAAGAGCCCTGATCCGTATGTCTTTCCTGTCCTGGGGAGTGTTCCCATCAGGGACTTGGAGCTGCTTCTAGTCCCAGAAGAAGTGCTAAGGACTCAGACTGCCTTCCCTGGTGTGTTGCTGGTGAACTGACATAGGCTGGATGGTTTGAGAAACTTTCACCTGGAATCAGTCACACGATGGATGTAGTGCATGGATGTTACTTCCGTATTTTTTAAGATAAAAAATTAAAAACAGCTTCTATTTTCCTCAAAAAGGGAAATGGTGGCAAAGTGAATTATGCTAAATTTATACACTGGAATACTAGGGAGACATAAGAGAATGAGAAAAATGAACTGACATGAAAACATCTCAGGCACATTTTTAACTAAAAAAGCAGGTCATGGAAGGGAATTATGCTATGATTGCATGTACTGCAAATTTTTTGACATATGGCTAGCTATTATATATTTATATGATAAGTAAGGTTTTATATTATATGCTGTGTTCTGAAGGTTTGTTGTCCTTCTCAGATTTATACGCTGAAATCCCAAACCTCAAGGGGATGGTATTTAGAGGTGGGAATTTTGAGGTGGGAGTGATTAGGTCATGAGGGTAGAACCCTCCCTATTGGGATTTGTACCCTGATAAATAAGATTCCAGAAAGCTACCCTGAAGTTCACTCTGAAGACACAGAGCGAAGGCTGCATGTATGAGGAACAGACCTTCTTCAGGTATCAAGTCCTCTGATGCTTTGATCTTGAAATTCCAAGCCTTGGAATTATGAGAAATAAATATTGTTTCCAAGTCACATAGTTTATGTTATTTCTCTAATAGCCTTAATGGACTGAGACAGTATATAAGTGCATAAATGCAATGATAAAGTTATGGAAAAATATGTACCATGCTGTTAAGAGTAACTTATTTGAGAATAAAATGATTCAAAGTCAAAATCAAAACTAAAATCTTTCCAAGCATGAGGGAGTTTTTTTTTTTTTTTTGAACCAGGGATTGAGGGAGTATTTTGGGGGTGACAGAAATTACCACTGGACTGTGGTAAGAGTTGCACAACTATGTATGTTTATTAGAAGCTGTTCAATTGTACAGTTAAAATGAGTGAATTTTATAGCATGTAAATCATACCTCAATAACTGTGTTTTAAAACAAACTTCTAAAGTGATTTTTATGTGCACCTAATTTGAGAAAACCCAGCTGTAAAATTCTTTTTTCTAAATCTCACCTTTCTTGGTAAATGAATATATATTTACCCTTCATTAGGAAAGGTAATAATAAGAGGAAGAACACATGGTACAAATCAAAACGACATAAACATTTCTACAAAGTGTTTATTACTTTATATATTTAAGGATTAATGAAATGAAAATATATCAGAATTAGAGTCCCTTAGAGAATTTTAACTTCTCTCAAGGTAAATTACAATGTCTGACTTTGAGTTTTACTTCTCAGGAGTCTGTGACTGAGCAGCATCCTTGAAAAAAACCATGCCTAAGAAAGGCACGCTTGGAGACATGGAACTTACATGGCATTTGAAGGCACTCAACCAATGCAGAATCAATTCCCTGTCCTAACAAAGGAGCACAAGATGGGGAAATGGTGCAGCCTCCATCCAGTCCTGAGCTGTCACCTGACGTCTGAAGACAGTATTTCTCATGTACGGACAGCGTTCTTGTCTCCATGTTCTTTGTTTCCTGTACTTTTTATGTTATACCCTTCTTTCTTGCTGCAACCTAATGAGACTCCATATCTTGCAGGTCAAACCACCTAATTCATCTAGCCCAGGAAGTCACCCCAGAGCCCTAAGAAGAGGGCCACTAAGGATGGTTCCTACCAATCATGCTGCATTTAATATGAGCCTGTTTGAAATAGGCTGTACATACAGACTTGTATGTCCTTGGCTCCTTCTTTTCCACTTGAGGTGGCTACTATTTCTATCAGTATTCTCTTTTTAGAAATGAGGAAACTGAGGCAGAGTTTAAGTAGTGGGCTGAGAATTGAGCTGAGGCAGTGTTGGCCCAGAATGTGCATACTCACCACTGAACCACTGAGCATTCTACCCCTAGTCAATATGAGCTCCACATCCTTCCTGGGTTTTCTTCATGATACAGTTCCTTAAGAATCTTCCAGCTGCTGGCAAGGTCAAATGAGGTCACTGCATACTCTTTTGACTTAGCTTGAAACTCAATAATTCAAAAACCTTCACCATAGCAGACCTTGCCTTTCCTCCTGCAATTTGCATAACAGAGTATCTCACATTTCTTGTGCCTTAACTCAAGGGAGCTAAATGTGCTCTGCAGTAGAAGGAAGCAAAAAATAGAGGAGAATGTAGCAGAAGGAAGAAAACTTTAATATCTGACCTATTTTCTTTTTTGGTGTTAGAAACAAGTATGACTTTAGAAGTACAAAGTGTAACTTGGGGAACTATGAAAACTTTAAACATTTGAGTACAGTTTTGGAGACAATTCTTCCAATGGAAAATATTTTCTTTCTTTTGGAAGTAAAACTTTTTTCCTTTTTAAAAATGCAAATTTGCAAGGAAAATAAATGTAGATGACTTTGTTAGCATCACAGTGTGAATGAGTGTATTTCTGTTACAGGAGAAAATTAGGTGCACATAAATATCACTTTATGAGTTTGTTTTAAAACATAGCTATTGAGGTATTATTTACATGCTATAAAATTCACTCATTTTAACTGTACAATTAAACAGTTTCTAATAAATATACATAGTTGTGCAACTCTTAACCAGAGTCCAGTGGTAATTTCTGTCACCCCCAAAATAGTCCCTCACTTCAATCCCTGGTACCAAAAAATATATATATATATACATTACTTGACTTTTGGTGGGATCTCATTCTGAGAAGTCCACTGTAAGTTCAAAATATCATGAATTGAAATCCATTTAATACATCTAACCTACTGAACATCAGAGCTTAGCTCAGTCTACCTTAAATATTCTGTGGACACCTACATTAGCCTATAGCTGAGTAAGGTCATCTAACATAAAGTCAATTTTAATAAAAGGTTGGCTACCTCATCTAATAAATATGGTACTGATAGTGAAAATTATAGTGGTCTTATAGGTACTCACTTTACTGAATATATTTTGTTTTTGCATCACTGTAAAGTTGAAAAATCACTAAGTTGAACCATCATAAGTCTGGGACTTTCTGTAAATCCTTCATTCCAACTATGCTTCTTGAAAATGTGCAGTGCATTCGAGAGAGTGTCATTATTGTTATCATTGCTACTATATTGTGGGGCAGAGAGAACAGTGGTCATAAAGCTAAACATTCACAGGAGGAGGGAAGAGTAGTCTAGGGTTAACAAGGATATTTGGGGAATAATGAAGTTAGCCAAGAATAATGGGCAGATAAGGGTGGCTGAGCATAGGCAAAGGTAGCTGAAAGTAGATAGAGATGGATAAATGTAAACTAAGGTAGACGAGGGAGGCTCGTTGAGGGGACATCAGGTAGATCATGGTTGGTGAAGAAAGAGGAGGATAGTTGAGGTGGGAAGGCTTTGCGATGGTGCACGTAGAGTCACCTGTAAAGGGGAGGAAACAGAGCATTGGGTTTGACTACTACGGCGAGGTCATGGTGGGGAGTGCCCAGACTGAGGTAAAGTAGACTTCACAGCGGTACAGCCTGGGAAGGCACTAACAGCTTAGGACTTGATCAGACATTGAGGGTGGTTACAAAAGCTAGAATCTGTTCCTAAGTAATGTCTTAGTGTGTCGTTAGTCTACAAGCAACAAAAAACATCCAATTTCTCATTTTTCCCTTATTCTAAAATTTTCATGCTGTTATCAATTGACCTATCTTTTGCTTGGGCTGTGCAAGGGAGGAAGATATGATTTCTCTATAAATTGCTATCTTTGCTTCTAGTCTGATGAACTGGCAACTCTTCCCAGAGAGGTGAAACTGGGTGGACTACAAACAGGTCTAAAATGGGAGATCCCTCCTCCTCCTCCTCCTGCCAAACGTGAGGGAGTCAATAATTACAGGCAAGTAGGGTTCCAGTCTCAGAGATGCCTTGGTATTTCTGCCATATTTGTGTCACAGGCTTCCCATAAAAGTTTGGAACAGAGAGGTTAATTTGCAGAAGTGTTTTCTCTAGGCTTCATGCAAAGATGAAGTGACTTTTCAGAAAATACATGTCTGATTAAAGTGCTGTCTGCTCTAAGCCTCCCAGGGTATCTCGCTGCCCATGAATAAAGATCAAGTTTCCCTGAACTTGTATTCCTTGGCCCTAGACTATCTCTTTGGTTCTTCTCTCTCATTCTTCATATCTAGCACTCTGGATATGCTTTCTGGATCAATCTCTCCCAAACAGATCCTGGGTTTCCCAGCCCCACAATTTAATTTCCCTCCTGATATAACTACCATGCTGGACACTTTGGATCTCATTGCTGTCCTGTAAGGGGCAGGAGCTCCATTCCCAGGGTGCCCACAAGGTGTAGGGATCTGATGCTGTCATTCATCAGGGTATACATGTTATTTCTGCAGAAAGGTCTTCATAAAATCAAGTATGAGTCTGATACTAATTTACAGCCTGTATATTTCTATTTCTAAAGTAAGCATTCTAAGTGTCAACTACTTATACACACACACATCCCCATGGCTGCACTGCAAATGTGGGGTTTGCCTATGTTGGATGCCTGTGGGGGTCATAATTTTAATATGTGTCACAAGCATCATCAATTTATTTCCTGGATGCCATTTTTACAGCTTTTCTGACTCCTTCCCTCAAACCAGCCTGTGTGCTGACTCACTTGGTTATGTGCTTGAGATGTGAGGAGTCCTCCTTTCCCCATATGCTTTGTCTATCCTGGATTATAATTCCAGAAGAAGGGCTAGCTATAAATATGTACCTTTCAATTTGAAAAGGCACTCTAAGAATTCAGCAGCTGGTCCAGGGAGGCTAGAGGTGAGGCTTCCTAAGGCAGGATGAAAAAGGTACACAGCCACAAAAGCAGTAAGGCTTCATGGTGTGGATGTTTTGCATGCTGAATTTTTGTTGTGCTTACAGACTCTGTGCTTTCCTTTAGGAGGCAGGAGGGAAAAGAGTCCTCAGCATATATAGAAATAACAAATGCCCATACATCTCTTATTCCAAGGGAGAGGGACAGGCAAGATCTGCGAACTACCTGCTTTCTGCTGGCTAAGCAGGAGAGAGAGGCAACAGCTGCCTCCCCCTGGCTCTGCTGAGCTGGGGCACAGCTTCATGATTTTAAATTCCAGCCAGAGTACTTCTTGTGAATGTCCAGGGTATATCTGCCCAATTTTTTATCCAGACTTCGGTCACCTTGCTTTTCTTTGGTAGTACTTTGTGATCTATATGCAGTGGTGATTTTGTGAGATGGATACACAGTAGTATTGCAAGTGTGCTGGAATCTTTGTTCAGAGGAAGATATATCATGTTTCCATGCCAACAAAGTCCAAGAGGCAACTAATATAACCTTTTTCCTCTCCTCTCCACTCCTCTCTTTCTTCCTCCCTCTGTCTCTCCCTTCCTCCCTCCTTTCCTTCTATCCCTCATTTCCTTTTTCCTTCCTTTACCTCCTTTCTTTGATAGTACTGATTATTTTTTTTCCAACACTCAATTGTATGGATCTATGTAATGTGCAGTTTCCAAGGGTGGGGTTGATTCTCTCCAAATACAATGGAAAAGAGGATTCAGAAGGTCTATAGGGAAGGTCTATATAGTTCATCACTCAATTGGCATTATGACTTTCAGCTTTTAATTTTGTTTTTACATATCTGCATATGTTTTTTTAATTTTTCCTACCACAAAGTTACATATAAAAATAACTTCCTGAGCACTAATTCTACCCAGACATTGAACATAAAATGATAAGGACATCAAGGGAACTTTCAGCTGACGGTGTCCACTTCCTCACTGGGTCTGCAGTGAGCTGCACATGTAGAGGATAAGAGAGCAGGAGTCTGGGCAGGCTGCTTTAGTAGACACAAGGTCAAGGGGTAAGTGAGATCACCGGGCACTGACTCGGTGGATTATAACCATTTGAAAGATACAGACCATGCTCTTGTGTTTTTATCCCTAGACCCTATGCAAACTTGCAACATACAGTACTCCTTTTTATATAGCAAAGCCTTAGTAAACTTTTACAGATTTGGACCGAAAGGGGAGCTAAGATGCCCCCTTATCTCTGGCTCACAACACTTGTTTCCTTTGCCACTTATCCATCCTATACCAGTTATATTTGGACTTACTGAGTAGGGCTTGATGGATTTCAGTTATAGGTGACAAAAACTCAATTAGAATTGCCCTGAGAGGAAAAAAGGAAATGGGTATTTTCTCACAAAATTGGAAAGTCCAGGGAGAGAAACTAGGTGGAAAAGGTAAATCAGTGTCATCAGGATGTAGGGTTTCTTTCCCACCGGTTTGTTTCTCTGAGGTGAGGTTAATTCTCTCCATGTGCTGGCTGTCCAGCACTTCCAGTTTACTTCTAAACACTAGAGAAAGTGTTTCTTAGTGAAGTAGTCCCTCAAAACCATGTTGGGATTGAGTCCCTTTGTGTAGGTTTCTACCATTGCCTATCAGTGAAGCAGTCACCATCACCATGAGGATAGAAAGCTTCGACTGGCCACACCAGAGGTTTGTATTCAGCTGGAAGGCAAGAGTGAGAGTCGGGTCTGTCCAAGGTCAAGGATTCCAAGATGCATAAAGGTACAATTCCCAGTGAGAAATGTAATTGTGCTGTGTACCTACAATGTACCAATGAAAGAATTTAATTAAAAAAAAAAGTCAAGGATTCAAGTTTGGGGAGGGTGGCTTTTTGAGGAAGACTTGGGTGCCACTAGAATAGGAAATGAAAGTAGAAGCTAAACAGGCAAAGTTGAATAGTACTGCCCAAGGCATCTTGGCCTCCCCACCCCCTCCACTGCCCATCTTTGCTGGGACTATTAAATCTTGGATTATTCAGGCCACCAAAGAGGGAATAAAAGACCAGCAACTCACCTGCTATATATAAATTGGCTCCTTTTCTATATTTGATGGCACTGATGAACTTCAAAGTGGCATTTCTTTGCATGTGGCCAGCTGTAAGTGGTTGACAGTTAAGGCCAGACGCAGTAATGACTAACTCAGAAAGTCCATTTTCATACTCTGTGGTTTGTCCATTCGCAAAGATGTTTATAACCACTTAGAGTAGCAGCTTCCGGGCATTGGGAGAAAACACCACTATCATCCGACATTATGATTCTAATACCAGTAATTGGGGAAGGAAGCATAAATGATAATAATCTGGAGAAAAGCCATCTGTCCTCATTTCCTGCCTGTCTACCAGGCAGACAAGAAGCGGGGAATAGGCACTTGCATCTGTCCCTCGTCTCCATCAACACAGTCCCTGTTGTGGTTTCAGTCTTCAAACTTTCTTGACTACAGTACTTCGAGGTCTCCCAACCCAGAGTCCCAGCCTTGTCCCCACAGTCCCCTGATGTTTCAGTGATTGTTGGAAAGCAAGGCCCAGCCCACAGCCAAGGCCTGCAAACCTAGTCTCGTCACTCCTGTCGCTCCCCTTGTTTAATTCTGGAAGGTGTTTCTCAAACTGCCATTATTGGCTGCAATTTTTATTTTGCCATATTGCATGCAATACTTTCTTAATGTCTTCATATTCATTTATCTTTTTATTAGATTTACCTTTGTCCTAAGAAGGGTCTTCATTAAATTTCAATTTCAAGATGTGTTTTTTAAATTCAACATGAAGGAAAATTAAAATGAATAAATAATGATTTTTTGAAAAGTAGTTCTGAAAGAGTGTGGTGTGCTAACAAGAGTATTCATGCTCTTCTTTGAACATGAGCCCACAGGATTAAATCCAAACACAATGTGCCATTGGGTGTTCACAGACTGCCTCAATTTACCATCCTGGTTTCATCTCCTACTTGATTCTCCAGTCTCTGAATTCTCCACAATACACATGAACTGGCCTTTCCAGGCTGCGTCTTCTTTTAGCTCCTTCTTTGCCAGGCAGATCACCCTCGTCCTACAGTAATACTCCTTGGTGAAATTCCGCACAGAGATGATTGTTTCTTCTACCCGTGAATCTGTCAGTTGTATGTGTCACACTGTGTGGATTACTTGGCCGCTGTTTTCTTTCCCTCAACTGTGAGATCCCACCAGGAAGAGGAGATCTATTCTTGTCTAAATCCTTGTGCCTAGCACAGAGACACTCCCAGTGAAGATTTGCAGTACTTTTAAAGTCACACTTATTCACATCTGCTCACTTTCTCCTTCTCAGTACCGACAAAGATCAAGCTAGGAACTCCAGCAGCAGGTATTAGGGGAAGGTCCAGTCTCACTCTGTGGGTGCCATGTCTGCCCACAGAACCGCCATCATGATGAACCCTTCCAAACAGAGCTCCTTGCTGGTTTTCCTTCCTGCTGGGTTATATCAGAGAGTTCTGACTAAGCACGCTCATATATGTGATACTCTGTCTTGGAAGAGCACCAGATTATTAGCTAAAACTTTCTAAATGCTAACCGTAATTCTGTCTCTGCCTTTCTACCTGCAACAGTAAATTAAAGAGTCAGTGAGAATGATACTAGCAAAGAAATAAAGTTGAATCAACGCTAATTTATTTTAAATCATTAATTATTTGCAAATTTAAAAAACTGATTCTTAGCAAGAATCACCTGTGGAGTACTTTGCAACTGAGTCAATGTAGACTTTTACAATAAAAGTTCCAAGAACGCATTTATTATGCCTGGCTTTTCCTCCTACATGTACTTGCTCAACATCTGGGCACAAGACCTTACAGCATTGCATGGTAAATGGCAGATGCATGGCGAATATTTGTGATGTGGGTTTGCACCTATGTATTTCTGACACAGCACTGGATGTGTGGGTGGAAAAACCTACAGTGTGTGGAGTGAGCAAAGGGAAAGGGGAAACTGAGGTAAGAAAACATGTACAACACCTAATCTACACTCAGAAAAAGTCACAGCCATCCCTTACGACACTCCAAATGTGCACTGATGTTAAATTCACAGTGACTATTTGCCACTTTGAATAGTCTCAATCAGTCAGGCATGGTGGTGCACACTGGTAATCCCTGAACTTGGGAGGCTGAGGCAGGAGGATTCCTGTGAGTATGAGGACAGCCTGGGCTACATGGTGAATTCAAGACCAGCCTGAACTACATGGCAAGACTCTATCTCACAAAAGAAAAAAGGATTTTCATAATCAGTAAACACTAACAAAACAACTTTTTGTGTGGTTGAGTATGATGTCATAGTATTATCTATGACATCCTTTTAGTATACATGGTGCTTACATGAGGGATCTATACAAAGATTATCTTCAAATGAGAAAGATTATGGGTATAATTAAAGGCTTTAAGAAGTTGTCTACATTTCTGTGATGAACATAAATGCATTTAAAAATCTTTTCCTTTTGGGGGGATAGATATAATCAAAATATGTTTTATGTATGTATGAAAATACTGCATTGAAATCTACTATTTCATAAAATTAATAGGCACTAATACAATATATTTTAAAAAGTGAATAGAAATGGTCTCTTTGAAAAAAATAAAAACTAAAGAAGAAGTTTTTAAAAAATACATGTGATAATTTTTGTGCTTCTTTTGAATGCTCTGCCTTGAGCTCATTTGCCTTTCATTGGGCAGTGCCTAAAATGAGGAAATGGAGAAAGCTTGCTTTGAATTTCTCACTTCTCCTTTGTCCTGCATTTTCTTTCCCTTAAAAATATTTATTGATATCATAGGCTGCCACAGGGTCTGGCAACTTCCAATATGCTGGGGCTTTAGCCATTTTTAATGATGAAAAGGGAGCTGAGGTGGAAACACTGAAAACTCCAACTCCATAATTTCCAGGGGAGTCTCAGGAACAAACACAGGCCCTTCGCCATCACTACCCTAGAGGTGCAAGTCACCCAAGAATGCCTACCACCTCTCAGATTTTCATCTCACCCTGTTCAGAATTTAGGGTCTTAAGGGCCTCTGAGCCTAAGACTGAAAATTTTCTCTGAAGAAAATGCATCTGAAAGCCAAGTCTCCTGATAAACCAGAGAGACTATTAAATGTCATCACTAGGTAACAAACCAAGTAAGGTAACAGACTTTGGGTTGGGGTGTTCAGGGCTTTATCTGATTAAACCTACAGCAAAGACATCTTCTTGGCAAATGAAACACTGGCCAGAAATGGGAAAAGGTTTTGTTGAGTCTCCAAATTAAAAATACTGTGGACTTTAATACCTAACCTGAGTCTCCATCAACCAAATCCTTTTTCTAGGCTGTAACTAAGGGTGCTGTTCTTCCCTAGTTATTAAAGTCAGGAGTCCACTCATAGAGAGAAGATCAAATTTGAAAGGGAATATAAAACTAAAAAAAGCCACAGGATTTCAAAACTTAATCATAATAACACTGATGCCATTGCATCCTTGTTGCTGATTTATGCTTCCTACAAATAAAGATTGGTAAATTAAAAGTTTTTATTTGGCATTCATTATACATTTTCGAGGATTTGTAAATCTGGCACTTGATTTGTTGGCCTTAGGGCTGCCTTGTAGGACCTGTAAATCAGTATTCTGCTGTGGCAAATCAATTTTGTTTTAGAAATGAAGCTCAAGGGCTAAGTGAAGTGGAGAAGTGAAGGGCCATAAATACTGTGACCTCTAGATGAGAGAGTGTCATGAACAGGTCCAGTGGAAGCCCCTTATGCATCTTGGGCAAATGAAAGGCTTTGCAATTTTCTTGTTTAGTGATTATAGACTGTGTTGATCAGCTTTTTTGTTGTTAGGATGAAATCCCTGACATAAAACATAAAGGAGGAAAGGACATATTTGGCTCATGGTTTTTGAGACTGCAGTCCATGATTGGCTGGTTCTATTGCTGTAAGTCTTAGGTGAGGCAGAACATCATGGTAGAAGAGAGTGGTTGAGCAAAGCTGCTCACTTCATGGCAGCCAGGAAGGCTCCAAAGGCATCTCTCTGGTGACCCACCTCTTCCAATGGGGCCCCACCTCCTAGCAGCATACTGAGCTGCGAATATCAGTGTATTGGTCCACTAATGAATATAGTGTCGCCATGATCCAATCACCCCTCCAGGAGTCTCCTAATCCAATCAAGCTGAACCTTAAGCTTACCTGACAAACAGATCTTACATTATGGTTTCCAAACTGGGTTCCACAGGCCAAAATACAGTCCATAAACATGTTTTGGAAAGTTCACTTTAAAAAAAATTTTAGATTAATTGTCATCACTGGGACAATCAAGTCAAAATTCTAGTAGAAGTTCTGTCTCCTGGGGCTTGCTCCACCAGTTTGCCACCAGGACAGGCTTGCCACCAGGACAGGGTGAAGAGGACCCCTCCACCCCAGGCAGGCCCACCAGCTGACTGCTTGGCCTCAGAGGAGCCTCCAACAACACTCTCCCCACCCCCTGCCTCTGGCCTTTTGGCTGTGCAGCTACTTGGTTACACACTGCAGAGGCACAGGGGGACATAAAAGCCATTGTCCTGAGGGCCAGAAGTGAACAACAGAGAGAACGCCTGTCTCAGGCTCCCTGATGAAAACAAACCCACTGGAAAAGTGAAGGGAATCTCTGCAAAAAAGGCACACAAGACCACCGTGATTGGTAAGTTGGAGGGATCATCAGCTCCCATCAGAAACTGGACTTTCTTCAGGGGAAAAGCAGCTGAAACCTGCAGTAGAAACTTGCACAGTGCAACCCTGCAGGAGGACAGGGAGATCAACTTGGGACTTGCAACCAGAAATCTGCCTGAATCTCATGGGTGTGGGACTATCTTACTGAAACTCATTGACTTATAACTGCACACTGCTGCCCATGTTGTCTATTGTGACAGCAGAGACATACCCTGAAGGAGGACCTTTATTTTTTAAAGGTGATAGATTAATAACTACCACAAATTGTCATCCTCTAAGAGGTATTTGATGCTATGGTGTTGCTGATTGTATGACTTGGGGTAAGGTGTTGTGATTGATCTAAACAGTTTTCCTTCCTGGTATAATGAAAATGATTTAGCCTCAGAGTCATTAGAGACTCAAAACCTAAAGACCAGCTATATCTGGAAGACACCTCTGAGAAGCAATCATTCCATAAGGGTTTTAAATACATCAACAAAGATACTTAAAATAAACAACTTTAAAATACCAACCCAGGAACTAAACCAAGGACAGTACCAAAAACAAAAATGAGAAGGCATTTAAGCAAGTCACAAACCCAGACTTCCACCCCACAAAAGGCAATTTCTGGGGGAAATGAGGTGCAAAAGTCTAATAATCAACCATCTGGACACCCTGAACTGATAGCACAGGAAGTAACAAAACAGATGAATGAGGCCCTAGAAAAATTCAGAGCAGAAATAATCTCCCAGATAACTACAGAGATGGTGAGCAGAGTGAAAGACATGATTAGAGGCTCTAGAACAGAAACTGATAAAAAAAAAAAATAGATGAGCTCAGAAATATGCTGGAAGCCAGGAATGCCCAGCATAAGAAAGAAATGAAAACCATGATCGTCCAACATGAGAAAGAAATGGAATCCATGAAACAGATTCAAACAGCTATTCAGGAGATTAAAAACTCCATTGAAAGCATGCAGAGCAGATTAAGAGAATCTGAAGATATAATATCAGATATAGAAGACAGGATTGCTGTGAAGGACCATGGAAACAGAGATTTCTTAAAAATAGTAAGGGACCTTCTCAATTCAACAGCTGCTAGATGATGCAAAGAAGAATAACATAAGACTGATAGGAGTGCACAAAAAAAACCAGGAGAAAGTACAATTGACATTAAAAAACCTGTTCATAGAAGTAATAGTAGAAAATTTCCCAGACAGAGGTGGAGAATTGGACATACAGATAAGTGAGGCATATAGAACTCCACCCAGCCATGATCAAAAAAATCTACTCCTAGACATATAATAGTCAAGATCCCAGAAACCCAACAGAAGAACAACATCCTACAGGCAGTTAGAGAAAAGAAACAAATCACTGATAAAGGAAAGCCCATCAGAATCATGGCAGAGTTCTCAACACAAACTCTCAAATCAAGGAGAGCCTGGAGTGAAGTATTTCAAGCCCTAAAAGAAAATGACTTGCAGTCTAGACTGTTGTATCCTGCAAAATTAGCTTTAAAAATTGATGGGGAAATTAGATACTTCCATGACAAAGAACACCTGAGAAATTTCATGAACACCAAACCAGCACTCCAAACAATTCTAAACAATATCCTAGAAAAAGGCAACGAAGGTCACAACTCCATGAGGCTCAACAGAGGGAAGCCAGCAGACAAGGTAAGAAACTAAAGGGAAAGGAGGAAAAAGAAATAAAAGCCAACAACAGTGAAACATCATGACAAGGATGAGTCAATCTCTATTGATTATAACTATCAATGTTAATGGCCTCAATTCACCAATCAAAAGAAATAGGCTGAGAGAATGGATTAAGAAGCAAAATCCAGCAATATGCTGTTTACAAGAAACACACCTAACTCAAAAAGAAATTCATGGACTGAAAGTAAAAGGATGGAAAACGGCTCTCCACGTGACAGAAACCCAGAAAAAAGCAGGGGTAACAATCTTATTTGCAGACAAAGTAGATTTCAAACCAAAACTAATTAAGAGAGACAAAGATGGTCATTACATCCTTGAGAAGGGAACAATCCAAGAGGAAGAGATGACAATCCTAAATATATATGCACCAAATATGAATGCCCCCAACTATACAAAACAAATATTAATGGACATGAAAAACCAAATAAGCACTAATACAGTTGTAGTGGCGGACCTCAATACCCCATTGTCACAAATAGACAGATCATCTAGACAAAAAATTACAGTGAAATTCTAGAACTGAACCAAGGTATTGAACAAATGGACTTAATAGTTATTTACAGAGTGTTCCACCCCACAAAATCAGAATTCACATTCTTTTCAGCTGCACATGGGTCATTCTCCAAAATAGACCACATGCTAGCTCACAGGACATGTCTAACTAAATGTAAAAGAATTGAAATTACCCCCTGTATGTTATCAGACCATAATGCAATAAATCTGAGATCAATAACATGAGAAACTGCCAAACTCCCACAAACACCTGGAAATTGAATAACACCATCCTGAACAACCAATGGGTGACAGAGGAAATTAAAGAAGAAATTAGACAGTTTCTACAAGTAAATGATAATGCCAGTACAACATATAGGAATCTATGGGACGCAATGAAAGCAGTTCTATGTGGGAAATTCATAGCAGTGAATGCCCACATTAGGAAAACAGAACTCATAAATAACAGAATGCAGAACCTCAAACTCCTAGAAAAAGAAGAGAATAACAAACCCAAAGCCTGCACAAGACAGGAAATTATAAAGACCAGAGCAGAAATCAATGCAATGGAGACTAAGAGAATGATACAAAAAAAATCAATGAATCAAAGAGTTGGTTTTTTGAAAGAATAAATAAAATTGATAAACCTTTAGCCAAACTTATCAAAAAAAGGAAAGAAAAGACTCAAACCCACGCAATTAAGAATGAAAAAAGGAGAGTCACAACAGAACAAGCAGAAATCCAGAGGATCATCAATACCTACTTTGAGAAACTGTACTCTCATAAAATGGAAAACACAGAAGAAATGGAAAGATTTCTACATACATATGAATTGTCAAAGTTAAATGAAGAAGATATAGAAATTCTAAACACCCCAATTACAATGAGTGAAATTGAAAATGTAATAAAAAATTTACCAACAAAGAAAAGCCCAGGTCCGGATGGCTTCACTGCCGAATTCTACAAGACATTTAAAGAACTAACGCCATTACTCTTTAAACTCATCAAAGAAATTGAAAGGGAAGCAAAGCTTCCAAACTCATTCCTGGAAGGAAGTGTGACTTTGATTCCAAAACCAGGGAAAGACCCAACCCAAAAAGAGAACTATAGGCCAATCTCCCTAATGAACATAGATGCAAAAATCCTCAACAAGATACTGGCAAACAGAATACAGAGGGTCATCAAGAAGATCATACACCCTGACCAAGTCAGATTTATCCCAGGGATGCAAGGATGGTTCAGCATTCATAAATCAATAAATGTAATACACTATATTAACAGAGTCAAGAACAAAAACCATATGATCATCTCAATAGATGCAGAAAAGGCATTCAACAAAATCCAACACCCATTCATGATACAAATGCTACAGAAAATTGGAATAGAAGGTCTTTATCTCGACCCAATTAAGGCTATCTATGAAAAACCAACAGCCAACATCATACTAAATGGTCAAAAACTGAAACCTTTCACACTAAAATCAGGAACAAGACAAGGATTCCCACTATCTCACTCCTGTTCAATATAGTTCTGGAAACATTAGCCACAGCAATTAGAAAAGACAAAGAAATAAAAGGAATAAAGATAGGAAAGGAAGAAGTTAAACTCTCATTATTTGCTGATGATATGATACTTTACATAGAAGACCCAAAAAACTCTACCAAAAGACTTCTAGACTTAATTGACAAATTCAGTAGAGTAGCTGGATATAAGGTCAACACTCAAAAAACAATAGCCTTCTTATACACAAATAGAAGACTCATTGAGAGAGAAATTAGGCAAACAATTCCTTTTACAATAGCATCCAAAAATATGAAATATCTAGGAATCAGTCTAACAAAGGAAGCAAAAGACCTACCTCTACACTGAAAACTACAGCACCCGGAAAAAGGAGATCGAGGAGGATATAAGAAAATGGAAAGACATCCCTTGTTCCTGGGTAGGAAGAATCAATATAGTGAAAATGGCCATACTTCCAAAACTGCTATAAAGATTTAAAGCAATGCCGATTGAAATTCCAACAATATACTTCACAGAACTAGAGAAAACAATCCTAAAATTCATTTGGAACCAGAAGAGACCTAGAATAGCAAAAGCAATTCTGGGCAACAGAGACATGGCTGACGGTATCACAATCCCCAACTTGAAGCTATACTACAAAGCTACTCTGATAAAAACAGCATGGTACTGGCAAAGCAACAGACCCGAGGATCAGTGGAATAGATTATAAGATGCAGAAACAATTTCAGACACTCTCTGCCACCTCATCTTTGACAAAGGGAGCCAACCACCCTCATTGGAGGAAAGATAGCCTATTTAATAAATGGCATTGGAGAAACTGGATTTCAACCTGTCAGAGATTAAAACTAGACCTATACCTATCACCATGCACTAAACTAAGATCTAAGTGGATTAAAGATCTAAATATTAAGACAGAAACACTAAACTTGCTGGAAGATAAGTTAGGCAGAACTCTTGAAGATATTAGCATAGGAAAAGACTTTATGAACAAAACCTCAGTAGCACAGGAGCTAGCACAAAGAATCAACAACTGGGATCTCATCTCATCAGAAAGCTTCTGCACTGCAAGAGAAACTACCAACAGAGCTAAGAGGCAACCTACAATCTGGGAAAAAAATTTTAGCAGCTGTAACTCAGACAAAGGGCTACTATTTAGAATATATAAAGAACTGAATAAAATCAGACCCCCCAAATTCAAAGACCCAATTCAAAAATGGGCATCTGAAATGAGCAGACATTTCTCAGACAAAGAAGTAAAAGCAGCAAATAAACATATGAAAATATGTTCAACATCACTGGTCATTCAAGAGATGTGGATGAAAACAGCACTGAGATTCCACCTCACCCCACAAGGAATGGCTGCTATCAAGAAATCAACCAAAAACAAAAGCTGGTGGGGATGTGGAGAGAAAGGAACCCTTCTCCATTGTTGGTGAGGGTGCAGACTGGTGCACCCACTGTGGAAATCGCTGTGGAGATACCTCAAAGAACTAGGGCTGGAGGTCCCATTTGACCCAGCTATTCCCCTGCTCAGTATTTTCCCAAAAGAATTAAAAGAATCATACCACAGAAATATATGTGTACCCATGTTTATTGCAGCACAGTTTGTAATAGCTAAAGCTTGGAAGCAGCCCCAGTGCCCATCAATTGGAAACTGGATAAAGATGTGGTTTTTTAATAAAATGGAGTACTACTCATCCATAAAGAGTCATTTATAGCTAAATGGATGCGTATTGAGCCCATACTCTTTAAGTGAAATAAATAAGATGCACATGTGTAAATACCGAATAGTTTCTCTAGTGTGAGAAGCTGAGAGTGTAAATAAGGACTAAAAGGATTAATAACTAATAATTGATACTTGGAAATAGGAAAAGGCTCAAAGGGGTAAGGGTGGTGGGAGGAGATGGGGAAAGGAAAGAATGGAAAGGAAAAATTATGAGAAAAAAAATGGAATCGAAGTATGTAATTAGGGAAGGGTGGAGGGGTGAAGGGTGCTCAGGTAATGGGGAAAAAATAAGAACCAAGATACATCATGTACAGGTACAAGCACCCAATGATAAATGTAAATGTATTGTATACCTAAAATGTACCAATAAAAGAATTTAAGCAAAAAAAAAAAAAAAAAAAAAGAAAGAAAAAAAAAGAAGTTCTGTCTCCTGGAAAACAATCAGAAGTTCTGAACTCTTGACCTTCAAGTCCTTACATGGATAGCCAGCTGGATTTGTGGGTTCCAGACCTCTTTCATCTGGGGGATGAATTCCCCAGTCTGCCATGGTCCTAGCTGGCCTGATCTACTAAATCATGTCACCTGCTTGGGCCCTCTTAGCATATGACCCCATTTCAAACACCAGAGCATTTCAAAGACTACCATGGATTATAGTCCTACTAAAAATTATTTATCCCTTATCAGCAATTCAATTATAACTTGGCACTTTACATCTAATAACCTATGGCAGGAAGAATTCCAAGATGGCACCACATTTTTCCACATCCCTAAACTGCATGTTTCATATCCCTATTCCTCTACTCATGTGGGGCAAGGCTGTGAATATGGTGGACATCATTCTCATAGCAATGTTGTACAAATAGGAGAAGGGATATTTGCTTAAGGTACAAGATGGGTTGACATTTAGTTAATCAAAAGGTAGATCTTAAGGGATGAAGATTTGGAGAATAAAAGATTCTTCCTCTCGTCTTGAAGGAGTATATGGCCATGTTGTAAGGGAGGTCTTTGATGGCACCTTCATGGCAACCACCTGAAAGCAGTCCCCAGTACAGTTAAAAAATAGTGATTTCAGTTCCATAGCCCAACCAACACAATGATTTAAGCCTTGTGAGATGCCAAGCAGAGAACCCAGTGGGCTCATGCCCAGAATCCTGGCCTACAAACACTGTAATAATAAATTTGTGGTTTTTTAAGCTATTGAGTTTGTGGGCACTTATTAAACAGCGATGCAAAACTACTGTACCTGTCACAGTCTCAATGTCTTTGTCTTGATTTGAAAAAAATTTTCAATCACTGTGGAGTAACTTCAGAGGTACTCAGAAACAACTAAAGAGGAAAATGAGATAATTTCCCATCTTAGCAAGGGGGTGTTCAAGGTAAATTTTATCCCTAGAGTTCTGATATGTTGATTAGGAGTAAAATCCACTAGGAAATGTACTGTAAACATACACATGTGTATGTACATGTGACAATAGGAAAGAATGGGGACTGTTAACCTGCACTCTAATGGTTCTCTCTTGGCATTTCTTGCCTTATCTCCACTCTTCATGGCCTGTCTCCCAGCCTCATAAATTTTAAACATCTTTTTCTACTGCCAACACTTACTTCTCCATCTTTTCTCATTTAAATTTCTAATCAAGGGCTGGGGATTTAGCTCAGTGGTGCCGCTGCCTACCACAAAAGTGCAAGGCCCTGAGTTCGATTCCCAGTATCAATAAAAAGAGTTAAGTAAATTCCTAATCAGAAAATCTAATGGGCCAATAGAACCCTCTTTCTGAAGCATGTTTTATGCCAGCCCACATTACCACGTACAAGAAGTGGATACCAAGGAACTAGGGCTTCCGGTTACCTATGGCAGTGGGACAGATCACCTCAAAATTTGTTTGAGTCTGCAGCTGGGGCATGGCTCAGTGGGTTTTTCTTATTGCTTATCTCTGCTTCATGTGACATCAACTTCAATGGCTCAAATGGAGCAGGGAATTCACTTCTGAGATGACTCACTCACAAACTTTTAAAGTTGGTTCCAGGTGTGGGCTAGGAACTCAGTTGAAGCTGTAGGTCACATAGCTTGGTTTTTGTCCACATGGGCCTCTCCACATGGCTGCCAAGGTTTTTCAGCATGCCAACTGCTCTCCCAAAAGACAGGAGGTGAAGACTATAAGTCTCACAAGATCTTACTTTAGAAACTGGAACAGCACCACTTCAACTGTGTTTTTAGCTGAGAAATTACAAACTCATGGAAAGAAGGCAAAACCAACTTCCATCCCCTTCAAAGGAGTGTGCTATAGAATTTGCTGCCATTTTGTCTACAAAAATATCTGAGTCTTCAACTGATTATTTCATTGTCCTTGGGTTGGGTGACCATTTCTAGTCAAATTATTATGGATGGGGTGGGTTGTGTGGTACTGAACAAGACCCTTGTTATAATGGCAAGGAAGAGGGCTGCAACTCCTAGCAAGGGGTGGGGTTGAGGCAATTTTCCTTAGGAGAGTGCAGAGGGTGTCACATGCAGAACCTTCCTTGGTGGGTGTGGGGCTCAGGGCAAATTGTCTGTCTACATAAGCAGTTTCTTAAAATGTATTTTTGTTCAAAAATGGGCCCATGGAAGTATAGCTTTATTGATAGAGATTTAGAATTATGGCTAGATAAGAGGTCTTTATGTATCTGTTCATTGTCCAATCAGTACATGTAGGAGTTACACAAACCAGTGAGTTTCCTCCATTCATGGGACCAATCTGTATAGTTGTATGAAAGAAATACCATGCCATCAAACAGCAGGAATCCTCTCCCTACGTATTCTCTTCAAACCAGAGGCCAGCAGTAGGGTCCTAGGATAACCTGATAGGAGGTCTGGTATTCTTCCAAGAATCCAATCAGTCTCACGTGTAGAGGGTCAGAGCATGCCCTGAAAGGGGAGAAGAGGCACCAGGAACTGGAGGTAGGCTTAGAACATTTCAAGTAAGAGGATTCTGGTAACCATATCCAGGCTTGGATTCCCAGGAACATGGCAATGCCAATCCTAGCTGTTCCCATCTGTTAGAGGGAAACATAGAAATGATGACATACTCCCAAGTACGTCCTTAAAAGGTGAGGCTTGGGGCAAGGACCTCTTGAAGAGGGCCAAGAAGATCCTCTTAAACCCTATTATCTGGGTCTAAATGTGGTAATAGTAGCGGGTGACATAAATGAACTATGCAGAACATTTTAAAAGTAGTAAAGAGGGGTCAGGGATTTAGCTCAGTGGTTCCATTGCTTGCCTCACAATCGCAAGGTCCCAAGTTTGATCCCTGGTACCAAAAAAGGGGTAGTAAAGAAAAGAAACAAGAAAATAGGTTTGTTAAGAACCAGGCTTATTGTGATGACAGGTGGAGCTTTCATTTGTCTAGTAAACCATACCCCTTCTTCAAAAGACAACATCTTCACAGGATCCCATTCTGTGTATTTCAGACAGGATTTCCCTGACCTGGCCCTAGGCCACAGTATTGCATACAAGATCTGAGCTTGCTTACCTCCTCTATCATTAAGTGCTACGGTTTAGACCTAAAAGTGTTTTCCCGAAGGCTCATGTGTTCCAAAGTGGAGCTTTCAGAAGATAATTGCATCACAGGAGCATTAAATTCATTACGGGATTAATCCAATGATGAGTTCGTAGCTGAAGGTATTATTAGGAGGCTGACCTGGAAGGATGTATTATTTGTCCCTATCCCCTTCTCTGTGAGCTTCCTTGTTGCCAAGGATTAAGCTGCTTACCTTTTCCATGCCCTTCTGCTGTACCATTTCTGTCTTGGAACCTGCCAACCATAGACTGAAACCTCTAAAACTCTGAGTCAAAATGAACCTCTCCTTCTTTAAATTAAGGGTATCAGGTACTTTTTCTTAGCAATAGAAAAGCTGAAGAATACATCAAGCCATGGTAGTCCATTTGGTCATGGACATGTGATCAAGCAGAATATTCTTTGAGATTTTACATATGACGACTCAAAGGAAGAGAGTGTGTATTTATTAGCTCTTTATCACCATAAAGCAGTACTGGACACGAGCTATTGATGAAGAAAAGAATTTTATTTAGCTCCTGGTTCTGGAGGATCGAAGTCCAAATTGGCATAGTACAGGCTGTGTGAGACTGCTGCTTGTCACATTGGGAACCAAACCTCCAACCACATGAACCCTAGAGAGGGGGCACAACTAAGTTATATCTAAATCATAGCAGAGGGTTTGTTCCCATGGGCTCATGAGAAGTTAGGATGCAGTAACTTCAAGCTTTGTACAGGCACCCTTCTGTGCTCAATGAAAGAAATCACCTCCAATATGAGAGAGTGAGACCAATGTGCAAGGAAAAACAGAAACCCAAAGGGCAGAGAATAAAAGAAAAGATGGTAGCATCCAAGTCCCCATGTCCCGCTATACCTGAAACAATCATTAATTCTGCTGCCCTAGACTACTCTTGAATTTTTAGTTAGTTATATGGACAAATAAATGATCTATTGTATATAAGGTATCCTGAGATAGGTTTTGTCTTTTTTAAAATTAATTTTATTGGTACATTTCAGGTATACAATATAATGACATTCATCATTGGAGATTTGCACCTTTACATAATCTCTCTTGGTTCTTATTTTTTCCCCATTCCCCCACCCTCCCTTCAACTCCTCCATCCCTCCCTATTTACAAAGACTTTGTTTTCATTTTCTCATACTAATTCCATTCCCTGCTTTTCTTTCCCCTAAACTTCCCGGTTCCCCTTCCCCTTTGCCCCTTTCCTTCCTATTTCACATTATCTATTATACCTCTTAGTTCTTATTTACACTTTCAGTTTCTCACACTAGAGAAACTATTTGGTATTTACACATGTGTGTCCTATTTATTTCACTTAAGAGTATCACCTCAATGTGTGCCATTTAGGTATGAATGTCTGTAATTTCTCATTTTTTATGGCTGAGTAGTACTCCATTTTATAAAAATAACCACATTTTCTTTATCCAGTCTCCAATTGATGGTCAGTTAGGCTGCTTCCAAGTTTTAGCTATTACAACTTGTGCTGCTATGAACATGGGTGCACATATATCACTGTGGTATGATTCTTTTAATTTTGGGGGGAAGATACCCAGCAGGGTAATAGCTGGATCAAGTGGGACTTCCAGTTCTAGTTCTTTAAAGGTATCTCCGTACTGATTTCCAGAGTGGTTGCACCAATCTACACTCCCACCAGCAGTGGAGTAGCTCCTCTTTCCCAACAGCCTCATCAGCATTTGTTATTGGTTTATTTCATGATAGCAACCCTTTTTTCTGGGGTGAGGTGGAATCTCAGTGTTGTTTTCATTTGCATCTCACAAATAACCAGTGATGTTGAACATTTCTTCATATGTTTATTTGCTATTTCTACTTCTTTGTCTGAGAAATGTCTGTTCATTTCAGATGCCCATTTTTGGATTGGGTCTTTAAATTTGGAAGGTCTGATTTTTTTTTTTTAAGTTCTTTACAGATTGTAAATAGTAGACCTTTGTCTGAGGAACAGCAGGTGAACATTTTTTCCCACATTGTGGGCTGTCTCTTCACACTGCTGGTGGTTTCTCTTGCTGTGCAGAAGCTTTTTATTAAGAGATCTCACCTGTTGATCATTTGTGTTAGTTCATGGGCCACTGAGGTTTTGTTCATAAAATCTTTTCCTACCCCAATGTCTTCAAGAGTTCTACCTAACCTCTATTCCAGTTGGTTCAGCATTTCTGTTTTAATATTTAGATTGTTAATCCATTTTTATTTTAGTTTAGTGCATGGTGAAAGATACAGGTCTAATTTTAATCTTTGGCAAGTTGAAACCCATTTATTAAAGAGGCTATCTTTCCTCCAGTGTGGGAGTTTGGCTCCTTTGTCGAAGATGAGGTGGCTGAGAGTGTCTAAAGTTGTTCCTGCATTTTCTAATCTGTTCCACCAATCCTCAGATCTGTTTCTTTGCCAGTACCATGCTGCTTTTGTCACAGTAGCTTTGTAGAATACTTTCAAGTTGGGGGTTGTGATACCCCATGCCATGTGTCTGTTACCTAGAATTGCTTTTGCTATTCTAGGTCCCTTCTTGTTCCAAATGAAGTTTTGGATTGTTTTCTCAAGGACCAGGAAGTATGCTGCTGGGATTTCAAATGGGATTGCATTGAATCTATATAGCAGTTTTGGAAGTATGGCCATTTTCAATATATTGATCCATCCTACCCAGGAGCAAGGGATCTCTGTCCATTTTCTGTATCTTCTTCAATCTCTCCTTTCAGAGTGCTATAGTTTTCAGAGAAGAGGTCTTTGATTTCTTTTGTTAGGTTGATTCCTAGGTATTTCAGTTTTTTGAATGCTATTGTGAAAGGAATTGTTTGCCCTATTTCTCTCTCAGTGAGTCTGTTGTTTGTGTAGAGGAAAGCTATTGTTTTTTGTTTGTTGACCTTGTATCCAGCTACTTTGCTGAATTTGGTTATTAAGTCTAGAAGACTTTTGGTGAGGTTCTTGGGGCCTTCTATATAGAGTATCATGTCATCTGCAACTAATGACAACTTGAATTCTTCATTTCCTATCTTTATTCCTTTTATGTCTTTCTCTTGTCTAATTGCTGTGGCTAGTGTTTCCAAAACTATATTGAGCAGGAGTGGCGAAAGTGGACCTCCTTGTCTTGTTCCTGGTTTTAGTGTGAAGGATTGCAGCTTTTGTCCATTTAGCATGATACTGGCTGTTGGTTTTTCATAGATGGCTTTTATCAGATTGAGGTAGAGATCATCTATTCCAATTTTTTGTAGGGTTTTTGTCATAAATATGTGATGGATCTTGTCGAATGCTTTTTCTACATATGGTTTTCATACTTGACTCTATTCATATGGTGTATTACATTGATTGATTTGCATATGTTGAACCATCCTTGCATCCCTGGGATGAATCCAACATAGTCAGGGTGTATGATCTTCTTGATGATTTTCTGCATTCTATTTGCCATCTTACTCAGGATTTTTACATCTATGTCCATTAGTGAAATTGGCTTATAGCAGCTATTCCTTATGGGGTGAGGTGGAATCTCAGTGTTGCTTTCATCTCTCAAATGAACAATGATGTTGAACATTTTTTCATATATTTATTTGCTGCTTTTACTTCTTTGAGAAATGCCTGTTCTTTTCAGATGCCCATTTTTGAATTGGGTCTTTGAATTTGGGGGGTTTGATTTTGTTCAGTTCTTTGTATATTCTAGATAGTAGTCCTTTTTCTGAGATATAGCTGCTAAAGATTTTTTCCCAGATTGTAGGTTGTCTCTTAGCTTTGTTGGTGGTTTCTCTTGCAGTGAAGAAGCTTTTTAATAAGATGAGATCCCAGTTGTTAATTCTTTGTGCTAGTTTCCATGCTACTGAGGTTTTGTTCATAAAGTCTTTTCCTATGCCAATCCAAAATCAACCAATAACAAATCCTGGCGGGGGTGTGGGGAGAAAGGAACACTTTTCCATTGTTGGTGGGAGTGTAGACTGATGCAACCACTGTGAAAATCAGTATGGAGAACTAGGACTAGAGGTCTGATTTGACCCACCTATTCCCCTGCTGGGTATCATCCCATAATAATTTAAAGAATCATACCACAGCGATATATGTGCACCCATGTTTATAGCGCCACAGTGTATAATGGCTAAAGCTTGGAAACACCCAAAGTGCCCAACTGGAAACTGGATAAAGAAGATGTGTGGTTTTTTTAATATATAAAATGGAGTACTACTCAGGCATAAGGAATGAGAAACTAGAGACATTTAGAGCTAAATTGATGCATATTGAGGCCATACTCTTAAGTGAAATAAATAGGACTCACATGTGTAAATACCAAATAATTTGTCAAGTGTGAGGAACTGAAAGTGTAAATAAGGATTAAAATGAATAATTAATAAATTGAAATAGGAAGAAAAGGTTCAAAGTGGTAGGGGAAGTGAGAGAGGAAGGGGAAAGGAAAGAAGGTCAAGGAAAAATTATGAGAAAAGAAAAAAATGGAAACAAAGTGTATGTAAATAGGGAAAGGGGGTGGAAGAGTGCACAGATAATGGGGAAAAAATAAGAACCAAGATACATCGTGTACATGCGCAAGCACCCGATGATCAATGTAAATGTATTGTATACCTAAAATGTACCAATAAAAGAATTTAAGCAAAAAAAAAGGAAGAAAGAAATTTTCAGATGAGTCTTTCTCTGCTTTGGGAATCAAGGTAATGCTTTCTTCCAGGAATGAATTTGAGAGTATCGCTTCCATTTCAATTTCATTGAACAGTTTAAACAGTAGTGGCAGTAGTTCCTCTCTAAATGTCTTATAGAATTCAGCAGTGAAGACATCAAGACCCGGGCTTTTCTTAGTTGGTAAGTTTTTAATTATGTTTTCAATTTCATTGATTGATATTGGGTTGTTTAGAATTTTTAGATCTTCTTTGTTCAACTCTGGTAATTCATACATATCTAGGAATCTGTCCATTTCTTCTGTGTTTTTCATCTTATTGGCTCATAGATTCTTCAAGTAGGTATTGATGATCTTTTGGATTTCTATTGGGTCTGTTGTAATTTCATTCTTTTCATTCCTAATTGCATGGATTTGGGCCTTTTCTTTCCTTTTTCTGATAAGATTGGCTAAGGGTTTGTCAATTTTTTTATTCTTTTGAAGAATCAACTCTTGGCTTCATTGATTTTTTGTATTATTCTCTTAGTCTCCATTGCATTGATTTCTGCTCTGATCTTTATAATTTCCTCCCTTCTTTGAGCTTTGGGTTTGTCCTGCTCTTCTTTTTCTAGAAGCTTGAGGTTCAGCATCAGGTTGTTTAATTGGGCTCGCTCTGATTTCCTAATATGAGTGTTCACTGCTATGAATTTCCCTGGTAAGACTGCTTTCATTGTGTCCCATAGCCTCCAATATGTTGTATTGTCATTGTCATTTAATTGTAGGAACTGTCTGATTTCTTCTTTAATTTCCTCTGTGATTCCGTGGTTAGTCAGAAGTGTGTTGTTCAATTTCCATGTATTTATGAGATTCTTGCATTTTCTTTGGTTATTTATCTCCAATTTCATCACACTATGGTCTGATAATATACAGAGGACAACTTCAATTCCTTTATACTTGCTTACACACGTTCTATGAGTGAGTATGTGATCTACTTTGGAGAACAACTGGTATGCATCTGAAAAGAATGTGTATTCTGATTTTTGGGGTGAAACACTTTGTAAACAACTGTTAAATTCATTTGTTCAAGAGTTTGATTGAGTTCTAATTTTGCATTACTTATTTTTTGTCCAGTTGATCTATTTGTTACAGTAGGGTATTGAGGTCCCCACTACTATTTTATTAGTGCTTATTTGATTTTTCATGTCTGTTAGTATTTGTTTTATATAGTTGGGCACATTAATGTTTGGTGCATATATGTTTATGATTGTCATCTCTTCCTGTTGGATTGTTCCCTTTGCAAGGATGTAGTGTTCTTCTTTGTCTCTCTTAATCAGTGTTGGTTTGACACCCACTTGACCTGCAAAGAGACAGCTAGTCCTTCTCTTTTTCGGGTTCCTGTCACATGAAGCATTGTTTTCCACCCTTTAACTTTCAGTCTATGAGTTTCTTTTTGAATTAAGTGTGTTTCTTGTATGCAGTATATTGTTGAATCTTGCTTCTTGACCCATTCCATCAGTCTATTTCTTTTGATTGGTGAATTGAAACCATTAACATTGATGGTTATAACTGAAATGTATTGACTTATTATTGTCATGACTTTTTCTTTTTGTTGGATTCTCCCCCTTTGCTTTAATTTCTTGTACTGCTGGATGGATTCATTCTGCTGGGCTTCCTATGGTTGGGATCCTCATTCTCTTTTCCTATGATATTGTCTAAAATTTTTTGTAGTGCCGGTTTGGTGTTCATGAAGTTCCTAAGGTGCACTTTGTCATGAAAGTATCTTATTTCTCCATCAATTTTGAAAGATAGTTTTTCAGGGTACATCAATCTGTGTTAGAGGCTGTTTTCCTTTAGGGCTTGAAATAGGTCACTCCAAGCTCTTCTTGCCTTGAGGGTTTGCATTGAGAAGTCTGCTGTGATTCTGATGGGCTTTCCTTTGTATGTGATTTGTTTCTTTTCCCTAACTGCTTGTAGAATTTTGTTCTTTTGTTAGGTTTCTGGAATCTTAACTATTATATGCCTATGTGTAGAATTTTGATCAAGGCTATTTGGAGTCCTGTATGCCTCACTTATCTGTATGTCAAGCTCTTTTCCCCTTCTTGGGAAGTTTTCTGTCATCACTTCTGTGAACAGTTTTTTATGTCATCTGAACTCCCTCATGTTTCTTCACTGACTCTGATCAGTCTGATGTTATTCTCTTTTGCACTGTCTAGCAGCTGCTTGATTGATGTCTCATGATTCCTTACTATTTTAAAGAAATTTTTCTTTTCCTGGTCACTAATTGCAATTTTATCCTCTATATCTGAAATTCTGTCCTCACATTGGTTCATTCTGCTGCATAAACTTTCAGTGAAGTTTTTAATCTCCTGAAATCTATTTGCATCTGTTTTATGGATTCCATTAGTTTCCTATGTTCGGATTCCACCATGTTCCTCAGCTTCTCTATTTTTTTTATCTGTGTCCTCTCTAGATTTATTAATCATGTCTTGTACTCTGGGCACAATCTCTGCTGTTATCTGAGAAATTATTTCTGATTTCATTTTTTACAGATCGTCTTTTGTTGCCAGTTCAGGGAGTCCAGGTGGTTGAGTATCAGATCATTCCAGTAGTACTGGAAACAGCAAATATGTCCATATGTGAAGTTACATGTTTTGTTTGTTTGTTTTTGTATCTCTTATGCATTGAATTGTACCTTAACGAGATTTTCAGGTTCAAGACTAATACCATGCCAAATTACCACACAAAACTAAAAGAACCTAAATAAACCAGTATTCCAGTAACAAAACCACATATATTTATGAATGTGTTGATGCATATACCTTATGAGTAATTTGATTACACAACTATGCAATTCAGTACAACATAGCAGCAATTAAAAATGCATTTGACGCTGAACCGGCTGGAACAGAGGTTAGGTAGAACTCTTGAAGACATTGGTGTAGGAAAAGATTTTATGAACAAAACCTCAGTTGCCCATGAACTAGCACAAACAATCAACAAGTGGGATCTTTTCTTATTAAAAAGCTTCTTCACAGCAAGAGACACCACTAGCAGTGTGAAGAGACAACCCACAATGTGGGAAAAAATCTTCACCTGCTGTTCCTCAGACAAAGGTCTACTATTTACAATCTGTAAAGAACTTAAAAAGATCAGACCTCCCAAATTTAAAGACCCAATCTGAAAATGGGCATCTGAAATGAACAGACATTTTTCAGACAAAGAAGTAGAAATAGAAAATAAATATATGAAAAAATGTTCAACATCACTGGTTATTCGAGAGATACAAATGAAAACAATGCTGAAATTCCAGTTCACTCTAGAAAGAATGGCTGCTATCCTGAAATCAACCAATAACAAATGCTGACAGGGCTGTGGGGAAAGAGGATCTCTGCTCCACTGCTGGTAGGAGTGTAAACTAGAGCAACTACTGTGGAAATCAGTATGGAGATACCTCAGAGAACTAGCACTGGAAGTCCCATTTGACCTAGCTATGCCCCTGTTGGGTATCTTCCCCAAAGAATTAAAAGAATCATACCTCAGTGATATATGTGTACCCACGTTCATAGCAGCACAATTTGTAATACCTAAAACTTGGAAACATCCCAAATGCCCATCAACTGGAGACTGGATAAAGAAAATGTGGTGATTTTTTATAAAATGGAGTACTACTCAGCCATAAAAAATGAGAAATTAGAGCCATTTATAGCTAAATGGATGCAAATTGAGGCAATACTCTTAAGTGAAATAAATAGGACACACATGTAAATACTGAATAGTTTCTCTGGTGTGAGAAACTGAAAGTGTAAATAAGGACTAAAAGGTATAATAGATAATGTGAAATAGAAAGAAAAGGAGCAAAGGGGAAGGGAAGTGGAAGGGGTAGGGGAAAGGAAAGAAGGGAATGGAATTAATATGAGAAAATGACAAAATGCAAACAAAGTCTTTGTAAATAGGGGGGATGGAGGGTTTGAAGGGATGGCAGGGGAAGGGGGAAAAATAAGAGCCAAGACAGATTATGTAAAGGTGCAAATTTCCAATGATGAATGTCATTATATTGTATACCTAAAATCTACCAATGATTAAAATGAATAATTGATAATGCGAAATAGAAAGAAAAGATCCAAAGGGGTAGGCGAAGTGGGAGGGGGAGGGGAAAGGAAAGAAGGGAAAGGAAAAATTATGAGAAATGGAAAAAATGGGAACAAAGTCTTTGTAAATAGGGAAGGGTGGAGGGATAAAGGAAGTGCAGGGAATGGGGAAAAAATAAGAACCGAGATACATCATGTAAAGGTACAAGTTCCCAATGAGAAATATAAATGTATTGTATACCTCAAATGTACCAGAAAAAGAATTTTAAAATAAATAAATAAAAATATAAATTTAAAAATGTATTTGAATTGTTTTAAGTAACAAGTAATAATCCATTCAAATAGTATTTAAGATTAGTCAGTGCATAAGAAAATGTAAAGTACCTGAAAACACATGTTATACATAAAAGAAACTTAGTAGTGGTCCTCCCAAATTTGCCAACAGTTTTAGAATGTTTTTAAATTATCCATAATGAGCTGTGAAGATGAGAGTATATGAGACAAAAATTTTGATTACTATTGCCAGAGGAAAGACTAACAGCCTTTCTCATCTTTCTGTAGAAAATGATGCTTAAGAAGCATTATTATATAAAGCAATCATGAAGTATGTAGATGAAAACTTCTAGGAAAAATCTATTGTAAATGTGTTAATTAATACAAATATTACATTATTTGCCAGAGTTGTAATATTTGTATTTTGGCTCAATGTTTTGTTTTTACTCTGTCTTTTAAAATTTATTCCAAATAAACATTCATTCACTAACTTTTTTGAAGCAAAACTTGTATCATTTTATAAAGATGATAACAAAATTGTTTAAATACTGAGAACAAAAGTCTGGAAACTACTTCTGTGCATGCATTTGTGTGTATGTGTGTGCAAATTTTATAGCATTTGGTCTTTTTAGACTTTTTATTTCATCTTGGGTCAGCTTTAGTAATCTATGTTTCCCTAGAAAATCATTTGTTATAACCATTCATTTTATTCAGCTTTCCCATTTATTTGTATATTATTAAACACAATCATCTTATAATTCTTGCAATTTCTTTCGTCTATAGTGATTCACCTCTCATGATTTAATTTGTATGTTCTTTCTTGATTTGGTTATTTAATGGAGTTTATCTATGTATTGCCTACCCCTTCAAATATTCTGCTTTTGAGTATGAGTTCAACAACCATTTTTGTTTTGTTTTGTTACTTTCTTCTTTTGAGACAGTCTCACTATGTAGTTCAGGCTGGCCTTAAACTCACTATATAGCCCAGGCTGGCCTTGACCTTGCAGTGATCCTTCTGCCTCAGCCTCCTGAGTGCAGGTATTACAGATGTGCATCATCATGCCTGTCTAATAATTATTTTTATTTAAACACTTTTTGCTTTTATTATTTTTATTTGCATGGCATGTCTTTTATAATTCTTTTTATTTCCAATGAATCTGTTTTAATTTTTTCCTTTTTATCAGCATATAATTAGGTTTTGTTTTGTAATACAATTTACTTTTTAAATTATAGAATTTAACCCATTCATAGTTATAACATATCAGATATGTTTAAGTCTTAAAGTTGGCATTATGTTATACTTTCTGTTTGCATAGATTTTCTTCAATTTAAAAAATCATTCACTATAAAGTATGTTTCTTCTGATCATTTGGAAGGTTTATATAGTCCTTCTACATGATTTTTTTTATAATTGTAACAATATAATATACATAAGCCTATCTTTCTTTAGACAGTGTCAATGGAACTTTTATGATAATAGCAGCAAAATTGATACGTGCGCATCTTTCCTTATGCTACCTTCCAATTTTAGTTGATTGCATCATTTCTATGAATTATCATCTTTAAGTGACATCTTTTTACTTGTTTGTGAAGGATAAGGTCATACACACACTTCCACTACCTTCCATTTCTCATCAACCTTCTCTCCCATCTTTTGTAATTTACATAGTTTTCACATTGCTAAGTATTTATATTCTGTTCCGTAGCAAAATGCTCATATTTGTTCAGTCTTTATTCTACTTCTGAGTATAATCCTTACAGCTTCTTTGTTATGGATTCTCCAGTCATTTCTTATGCTAAAACTCGCATTCCAGTAGTTTCTTTAAGAAGAGATAATAGGAACTATACATTCAAAAATATTTTTCTGATTTTTTTGTTTTAGTTAGATATAAAGTTATTAGATCCTATTTTATTTCCTTGAAGAAACTGTTACCCTTAAGTTTTTATGTTAAGATTATTGGAATTATTTAAAGAAAACGTACTGGCTACCGGGGGTAATGGAATTCTCAAAGACCCAGAAACTAAAGCCACTAAATCGGCCTGTCTGTCCCCAGAAGGATTGAATCTGCATCTGTTTCTTCCCCTTTGATGTACCATAATCTGGGACTACTTTCCAATGTCAATTGATGTGAGGTAACACAGTTGCACATTCAGTAGCAGTCTGGTCTTTTTTTATTGCCCATTTTTAACTCAAAATTTCCTAACCGAAAGCCTGTGTAGATGTTGGGTACACAAGATAATGGAGTGCTCCTCTCCTCTGACCAAGAGGATGACATAACTGTGCCATGCTCCTCTGTCACAGAAAATTTGTTTTCTATTCACATCAACTTTACCTGCCCCAATAGGTTGCATATTTGCCTTTTCTTCCCCTTCTTGATGCCAATCGTGTGACCTTGTGTTTGACCTCAGGCTTTTTCTGCTGGCTCACATCACGGTCTTTCTCTCAGAGAGCGTTCTTCCTACTCCCTTCCTTCCTTACTTCCTTGCTAACTTCCAGATCTCCTTCAAGGCTGAGCCTACTTAAGCACTCTGCCTATAAGCATCCCTGGGTGCTTCCAGGGGCTTCTTTTACTGTGATCATCACACTGCATGGTAATGATTTTGCTTATGTGGCACCTCAATTACACAGAAACATTGAGCTTTCTCAGAAAAAAAAAAAGTATTTCTAAATTTCTAGTTTCCCAATGAAATTCATGTTTATTCACTGAATGGTTACATGAAAAAAGATGATCCTTATTCACTTATTTGTGGCCGCATTTCACATCAGATATATGTCACCAAGGATCTAAGCCTATGTTTCAAGGCCTTTGTTTTCTGTATTAAAGTTCATTATTCATTATTCCCTACACAGCCTCGCTAGTCTACCAACCATAAGTCTTTGCTCATGCAGTTTGCAAGTCCTCTCTCATCCTCTCCCCAATGCACTCCAAGAAACCAGACACCCCGGACTTAATCTAGTGCCATTGCCTTTCCTCTGATGCCATTTATCCTGTATTAACTACATGCTTAATTAAGATAGTGCCTCGGCCAGAGCCCTGCATTCTTTCCCCCTGATGTTTCTGTGTTTTGACACCTGTGTTACTCTTTAGGACTTCTTGGTTTTAATTGGCCTTCACATCTCATTTGGTTTCTTCCATTGGCTAAACTGCTGCCTCCCTTTCTTCCCTGGAAGAAGGAAATTGATTTAATTATTTCATAATGTGTTGCATTTTTCCTTATAATATCAATTAATTTTTTGAATGCATATAAGAAATTGAAAAACAGATATTCCTGGTAATAGTCAATTGCTGAGTGGCCATATTTCCTAAGTTCCATTCTAGAAGAAAAAGAGAACTCATTAAATTTGGGAAAAAATGATCTGAGGTTGAGCCTGGCTTTATTATTTGCTGAGAATGATCATCACGTTTTTTGGAGAATGCTATATGTTTTCTGAGAGTGGACTGCTTCATTTGGACTAGTGATTCCTGTGTGCTTCATCAGATTATTATAGGGATAAATAAACTTATGAAGGTGAGAACTTTCAAAGCCTGTATGTATTATACAAACAATTGTTTTTGTCATATAGAAAATTTCAACCCAATTCTGTAACTCCTATCAAATCTTTCCTTTTCAACAATAGGTATATTTCTAAAAATTATCAAATATACTTATTATCTTCCTAGCAACAAAATCAATACAGGCTACTATTTAAAGTTCTAATATATCCTGAACTCAACATGTTCTGTTTTTTGCTAAAATCATTTATTGACACACCCTCTCCCAATACCACAAAGTGTGATGTAAGTGTTGTGATGAGTCTCGAATATTTCCCTAAAATTCTTCTAAGTGACGAGACAGAAATTCTATGCTTACCACTGTCCAGTTGCTTTTGCAAGTGTGAATTTAGTTAGGCAATTCCTAGCTGTGACCTATAACAAGCTGTGTATCTGGTCCTGGGAAAAGTTTGACTCAATCTTGTGACTGTGGGGCCTAGGAGACAGTGGAATTTATTCTGTGTTGGTTTTCATCGTAAAGCCCTAGTACTGGGTTTCAGCTTTTTTGCTTTAGTGGTGATGGTTCCCACTAATGACAAACTTTAAAGCTTGTCTAGTGCTATATACTCACAGAAATTAGGGCAATTTATACATTTTAGATTTGAAAGGATGGCTTATGGTCGCACTACACAGAACATTAAATATGGTCGACTATTCCCTTGGTGTTTGTGTTAGAATCTCTTTATTTTGGGATAGAAAGCATTGTTTTTCCCTTCTTTAATAGATTTTAATTTTTTCTAGAATTTTGCTAAATTTTGATCAAGAAATAAATATTAATTGAATAACATCATATAAAAAGCATGAAGACATTTAATATTTAAAGTTTACTTTTAGTAATCAATGTTAAAATGCTATATGTATTTCCAAATAAACACACATATAGATATCTGTGCAACATTTTAAAAGTAAAAGTTATATTGTCTTTTACCTAGAACATTTAATTTTTACTATTTTATATATTTTCTGTATATTTATTATAGAAAATTTGAGAAGAAATTTAAGCTTTTTTAGTCATCAAAGACATGTGAAAGAAAGCAAAATAACAAATTACTGACTCAAAACACGCTTTTGTAACACAATTCATTGATGAGTGATTAGAACCAAGACTATTTGAAGATCTCCTTTAGATGCATATTGAAAAAACAAAAGGACTCAAATGAAAAATGGATTTTAAAAGTCTGAACAGGGATGAAATAGAAGCAGAAATACAACTGGCTAAAAATAGTACCAAGAGATATTCAGCCTCGATGCTAATTGGGAAAATACAAATCAACATAAAAATATAAGCTCATAGCCAATTGATTGACAAAAATGTTTTGGACAAACCAATGCCCCATAGATACCAAACTTTATATGTGTCACTCAAAAGGAACCCCTTCCCTATTCCTGTCCCTGTCCGTGTCCCTGTCTCTGTCTCTCCTCTCTCTCTAGCTATCTATCTATCTCTTTCTCTCTGTTTTTCTAGTGTGGGGATACTTAATCCAGGGCCTCCTGTATGAAAACACTACCACCAAGCTGTATTCCCAGCCCAGAGACAAATTTTACACTCAGATATTAAGAATGAAAACTGGCACAACTTTAGGAAGTAGTTTGGAGTTCTCTAGTACAGGCAAACATTTGCCACACAGCAATTTTCCTTTTTGACACATACACGTAGTCAGAAGAAACTCATCCATATGTGTACCAGGTGATGTGTAGAAGAATGTTCTGAAGAATACAATTCAAAGTAGCAAAAAATTGGAAATTGGCCAAATGTTTACTGCCAAGGGAACAGATAAGTTGTGGTTTGGTCTAGAAATGCAGTTTAATACAGCAAAGAATAGGAATGAATATATCTATATATTATTTTGGGTATGCTAGTACTATAGTATACTTGGAAGATGCAAATGAGGGTGAAGTAAAGGGAATGGAGGCCATAACAGAAATAAGTAAAAAATAAATGAAATAAATAACCTTGGGCCATGCATTGACTAAGGATAATAAATAGAATGATATAAGCTAAAGATTATACTCAATTCACTTTTGTGTATGGGAAGAACAAATTTTGAAAGATAAATGACCTTATATCTTTTTAGTACAGTAGTAAAATTTAATTTTGCTTCACAGGTGTATTTCAAAATCACATATATACATAAAATATATAAATAAAAATAATACATAATGTATAATATGCACATATGCATACTACATGTATTCTACAGGATATAGTTTATATACTCTATGTACATACACTATACACCTCATAAACATTAGATATGTAATTTTTTATTTACTTGCTATCTCTTACAGAAAATAAGAATTCTCTGGCAAATTATTTTCCCCTGGTATGCCCCTCTGATCCAATCCTTTTCCTCCTCCACACTTATTCCACAACACTGGTCCTGCCCAGAACCTTTCTAATACCACTTCCCAGCCTGATGTCCAAGGCCCAACATTCCCATTCACACTATTCAGCCTCATCTCCTACAAGGCACTCTTCCAGGCTCCTTGTCCTCAATGCTACACTCCATTCTTTATTTCCTTATCAAAGATCTTTTATTCCTATAACATCAATTCATCATGGGCTTAATTAAAATGTTTCCAAAGTCTACCTTTCTTAGAACAGATATATCAATATAATAGAAATAAGGGATAGAAATATATTAGGGCAGGGCACAGAAATCAAATAAACATGAGATTTGATTGACACATATGCCCAGTGCCTTAACAAACAGTTTTACTCAATGTGATAATCCCTCCTTTCCCATTTATTTCTTTTCTTTGGAGTCTCACAAAATAATAGCTGTAAGTTCTCTCTCTCTCTCTCTCTCTCTCTCTCTCTCTCTCTCTCTCTCTCTCTCTCTCTCTCATCATTTCTATTAATTATCAACATTTTCCTAGTTGTGAATACAGTGGCCCACCAAATCCACTGATTCTGCATCTGCAATTAAATCAACAATGAATTGAAAATTTTCATTTATACTGTACATGTATAGACTTTTTTCTTCTCATTATTCCCTAAGGAGTATAATATAAAAATGTTTCACATAGCATTTATACTGTATTAAGAACTATAAATAATTTGAGATGATTTAAAGTGTGGGAGACTATGTGTGGGTTATATGCAATATGCAAATACGAAACACCATTAAATAAGAGACTTAAACTTCTATGGATCTGGGATTCTGAAGGGTTCCTGGAGCCAATGCCCCTGCATACTAAAAGACAAAGACTGCTGTCACAGCAGATGTCCTTGGTGCTTTATCAGATCTAACAGGATCCCTTTGAAATCTGGTGCGTTCATGCTTAAACTGTGCTGGCCTTGTTGCTCAGACCTCTCACCTACAGTCTTTTCTGGAGGGTTATCCTTGGGCAGTTAAGACAGCCTTAGAGTTACCATCTCCCATGGAGCCACCAGGAGCAAATGGATGACTGGTAAAGACTGAAAATGATTAAATTTTTTGCCTTAAAGCTGGACAAACACTGTGGTGCCAATTACATTCCTGAGCTCCCACCCAGGACAAGATTGAGGTTAGGCTTGACCTTGCTCAAGGACATTTCTTTGTCCTTTCCTTATCCCCTTAGAGGGTCTCCTTTTAGATTTATTGAGCACTCCTTAAATCAGTCATTCATGAATTCTTCTCTCATAATTTAATTCTGAGAAACTTAAACTAACATAGTTATTTACTAAATTTTCCATCATCTAAATGGTTGAATACAAGGAATACAAAATATTAGAATGTTTATAGCATTCTGTTGAATGTAATTGTGGTAATGTTGCTGGAATGATACTGCAGTATGCATGTAGGAGAAAGAATAGGTGCTTTTTATATCAATAAATATTTTGAAGAGGGCTCTTGAATATTAGAGACAAAACCTGGCCAAGGAGCAGAGCCACCCCCAGCACAGAGGAGGTGAACCTTCTGGGCCAATGCACCACCACCCCCAACCCAAAAGTGAGCTGTGAAATTGCCAGTAGCAATCATCCCAACACCACTGAAATGAGAAGACATGTAAACAAGTCTCAAAACCAGACTTCCAGATCACCAAAAGCAACCCCAATGGGAAACGAGATGGAACAATCTGATACTCAACCACCTGGACTCCCTGAACTGGCAACAAAAGAGGATCTAGAAAAACTGATATCAGAAATGGTTTCTCAGATAACAGTAGAGATTGTGCCCATAGTGCAAGACATGATTAATAAAAATAGAGAGGACACAGATAAAAAAATAGAGGACCTGAGGAACATGATGGAATTCAAACATAGAAAACAAATGGAATCCATAGAACAGATACAAACAGATTTCAAGGAGATTAAAAACTCCATTGAAACTTTACTCAGCAGAATGAACCAATGTGAGGACAGAATTTCAGATACAGAGGATAAGATTGTAATTAGTGACCAGGAAAAGAAAAATTTCTTTAAAATAGTAAGGGACCATGAGACATCAATCCAGCAGCTGCTGCTAGACAGTGCAAAAAAGAATAACATCAGAATGATCAGAGTCAGTGAAGAAACAGGAGAGAGTGCAGATGACATAAAAACACTGTTCACAGAAGTGATGGCAGAAATCTTCCCAAGCAGGGGAATACGACTTGACATACAGATAAGTGGGGCATATAGGACTCCAACTAGCCTTGATCAAAAAAAATCTACACATAGGCATATAATAGTTAAGATTCCAGAAATCCAACAGAAGAGCAAAGTTCTACAAGCAGTTAGAGAAAAGAAAGAAATTGCATACAAAGGAAAGGCCATGAGAATCACAGCAGACTTCACAATCCAAACCATAGGAAGCATAGCAGAATGAATCCACTGGGTGTGACAAAAAATTAAATGTAAAGGGGGACAATCCAACAAAAAGAAAAAGTCATGACAATGAAAAGTCAATATGTATCAGTTATAACCATCAATGTTAATGGTCTCAATTCACTAATCAAAAGAAATAGACTGGCAGAATAGGTCAAGAAGCAAGATCCAAAAATATGCTGCATACAAGAAACACACTTAATTCAAAAAGAAACTCACAGAATGAAAGTTAAAGGGTGGAAAACAATACTCTATGTGACAAGAACCCGAAAAAAAGCAGAAGTAGCTATCCTCTTTGCAGATCAAGTAGATTTCAAACCAACACTGATTAAGAGAGACGAAGAAGGACACTACATCCTTGTAAAGGGAACAATGCAAGAGGAAGAGATGACAATCATAAATATCTATGCACCAAACACTAGTGCACCCAACTACATAAAACTAATACTAAGGGACATGAAAAGTCTTATATGCACAAATACAATTGAAGTAGGGAACCTCAGTACCCCACTGTCACAAATAGATCAACTGGACAAAAAATAAGTAATGCAAAACTAGAACTCAATCAAACTCTTGAACAAATGAATTTAACAGTTATTTACAAAGTGTTCCACCCCACAAAATCAGAATACACATTCTTTTCAGCCACACACAGGTTGTTCTCCAAAATAGACCACATACTCACTCATAGAACATGTGTAAGTAAGTGCAAAGGAACTGAAGTTATCCCTGTATATTATCAGACCATAGTGCAATGAAATGGGAGATCAATAGCAAAACAAACCACAAGAATCTCATAAATATATGGAAACTGAACAACACACTTCTGACTAACTACTGGATCACAGAGGAAGTTAAAGAAGAAATCAGACAGTTCCTTCAATTAAATGACAATGACAGTACAACATATCAGAAGCTATGGGACACAATGAAAGCAGTCTTACCAGGGAAATTCATAGCAGTGAACACTCATATTAGGAAATCAGAGCGAGCCCAATTAAACAACCTGATGCTGAACCTCAAGCTTCTAGAAAAAGAAGAGCAGGACAAACCCAAAGCTCAAAGAAGGGAGGAAATTATAAAGATCAGAGCAGAAATCAATGCAATGGAGACTAAGAGAATAATACAAAAAATCAATGAAGCCAAGAGTTGATTCTTCAAAAGAATAAAAAAATTGACAAACCCTTAGCCAATCTTATCAGAAAAAGGAAAGAAAAGGCCCAAATCCATGCAATTAGGAATGAAAAGAATGAAATTACAACAGACCCAATAGAAATCCAAAAGATCATCAATACCTACTTGAAGAATCTATGAGCCAATAAGATGAAAAACACAGAAGAAATGGACAGATTCCTAGATATGTATGAATTACCAGAGTTGAACAAAGAAGATCTAAAAATTCTAAACAACCCAATATCAATCAATGAAATTGAAAACATAATTAAAAACTTACCAACTAAGAAAAGCCCGGGTCTTGATGTCTTCACTGCTGAATTCTATAAGACATTTAGAGAGGAACTACTGCCACTACTGTTTAAACTGTTCAATGAAATTGAAATGGAAGCGATACTCTCAAATTCATTCCTGGAAGAAAGCATTACCTTGATTCCCAAAGCAGAGAAAGACTCATCTGAAAATTTCTTTCTTCCTTTTTTTTTGCTTAAATTCTTTTATTGGTACATTTTAGGTATACAATACATTTACATTGATCATCGGGTGCTTGCGCATGTACACGATGTATCTTGGTTCTTATTTTTTCCCCATTATCTGTGCACTCTTCCACCCCCTTTCCCTATTTACATACACTTTGTTTCCATTTTTTTCTTTTCTCATAATTTTTCCTTGACCTTCTTTCCTTTCCCCTTCCTCTCTCACTTCCCCTACCACTTTGAACCTTTTCTTCCTATTTCAATTTATTAATTATTCATTTTAATCCTTATTTACACTTTCAGTTCCTCACACTTGACAAATTATTTGGTATTTACACATGTGAGTCCTATTTATTTCACTTAAGAGTATGGCCTCAATATGCATCAATTTAGCTCTAAATGTCTCTAGTTTCTCATTCCTTATGCCTGAGTAGTACTCCATTTTATATATTAAAAAAACCACACATCTTCTTTATCCAGTTTCCAGTTGGGCACTTTGGGTGTTTCCAAGCTTTAGCCATTATACACTGTGGCGCTATAAACATGGGTGCACATATATCGCTGTGGTATGATTCTTTAAATTATTATGGGATGATACCCAGCAGGGGAATAGGTGGGTCAAATCAGACCTCTAGTCCTAGTTCTCCATACTGATTTTCACAGTGGTTGCATCAGTCTACACTCCCACCAACAATGGAAAAGTGTTCCTTTCTCCCCACACCCCCGCCAGGATTTGTTATTGGTTGATTTTGGATTGGCATAGGAAAAGACTTTATGAACAAAACCTCAGTAGCATGGAAACTAGCACAAAGAATTAACAACTGGGATCTCATCTTATTAAAAAGCTTCTTCACTGCAAGAGAAACCACCAACAAAGCTAAGAGACAACCTACAATCTGGGAAAAAATCTTTAGCAGCTATATCTCAGAAAAAGGACTACTATCTAGAATATACAAAGAACTGAACAAAATCAAACCCCCCAAATTCAAAGACCCAATTCAAAAATGGGCATCTGAAAAGAACAGGCATTTCTCAAAGAAGTAAAAGCAGCAAATAAATATATGAAAAAATGTTCAACATCATTGTTCATTTGAGAGATGAAAGCAACACTGAGATTCCACCTCACCCCATAAGGAATAGCTGCTATAAGCCAATTTCACTAATGGACATAGATGTAAAAATCCTGAGTAAGATGGCAAATAGAATGCAGAAAATCATCAAGAAGATCATACACCCTGACTATGTTGGATTCATCCCAGGGATGCAAGGATGGTTCAACATATGCAAATCAATCAATGTAATACACCATATGAATAGAGTCAAGTATGAAAACCATATGTAGAAAAAGCATTCGACAAGATCCATCACATATTTATGACAAAAACCCTACAAAAAATTGGAATAGATGATCTCTACCTCAATCTGATAAAAGCCATCTATGAAAAACCAACAGCCAGTATCATGCTAAATGGACAAAAGCTGCAATCCTTCACACTAAAACCAGGAACAAGACAAGGAGGTCCACTTTCGCCACTCCTGCTCAATATAGTTTTGGAAACACTAGCCACAGCAATTAGACAAGAGAAAGACATAAAAGGAATAAAGATAGGAAATGAAGAATTCAAGTTGTCATTAGTTGCAGATGACATGATACTCTATATAGAAGGCCCCAAGAACCTCACCAAAAGTCTTCTAGACTTAATAACCAAATTCAGCAAAGTAGCTGGATACAAGGTCAACAAACAAAAAACAATAGCTTTCCTCTACACAAACAACAGACTCACTGAGAGAGAAATAGGGCAAACAATTCCTTTCACAATAGCATTCAAAAAACTGAAATACCTAGGAATCAACCTAACAAAAGAAATCAAAGACCTCTTCTCTGAAAACTATAGCACTCTGAAAGGAGAGATTGAAGAAGATACAGAAAATGGACAGAGATCCCTTGCTCCTGGGTAGGATGGATCAATATATTGAAAATGGCCATACTTCCAAAACTGCTATATAGATTCAATGCAATCCCATTTGAAATCCCAGCAGCATACTTCCTGGTCCTTGAGAAAACAATCCAAAACTTCATTTGGAACAAGAAGGGACCTAGAATAGCAAAAGCAATTCTAGGTAACAGACACATGGCATGGGGTATCACAACCCCCAACTTGAAAGTATTCTACAAAGCTACTGTGACAAAAGCAGCATGGTACTGGCAAAGAAACAGATCTGAGGATTGGTGGAACAGATTAGAAAATGCAGGAACAACTTTAGACACTCTCAGCCACCTCATCTTCGACAAAGGAGCCAAACTCCCACACTGGAGGAAAGATAGCCTCTTTAATAAATGGGTTTCAACTTGCCAAAGATTAAAATTAGACCTGTATCTTTCACCATGCACTAAACTAAAATAAAAATGGATTAACAATCTAAATATTAAAACAGAAATGCTGAACCAACTGGAATAGAGGTTAGGTAGAACTCTTGAAGACATTGGGGTAGGAAAAGATTTTATGAACAAAACCTCAGTGGCCCATGAACTAACACAAATGATCAACAGGTGAGATCTCTTAATAAAAAGCTTCTGCACAGCAAGAGAAACCACCAGCAGTGTGAAGAGACAGCCCACAATGTGGGAAAAAATGTTCACCTGCTGTTCCTCAGACAAAGGTCTACTATTTACAATCTGTAAAGAACTTAAAAAAAAAAATCAGACCTTCCAAATTTAAAGACCCAATCCAAAAATGGGCATCTGAAATGAACAGACATTTCTCAGACAAAGAAGTAGAAATAGCAAATAAACATATGAAGAAATGTTCAACATCACTGGTTATTTGTGAGATGCAAATGAAAACAACACTGAGATTCCACCTCACCCCAGAAAAAAGGGTTGCTATCATGAAATAAACCAATAACAAATGCTGATGAGGCTGTTGGGAAAGAGGAGCTACTCCACTGCTGGTGGGAGTGTAGATTGGTGCAACCACTCTGGAAATCAGTACGGAGATACCTTTAAAGAACTAGAACTGGAAGTCCCACTTGATCCAGCTATTACCCTGCTGGGTATCTTCCCCCCAAAATTAAAAGAATCATACCACAGTGATATATGTGCACCCATGTTCATAGCAGCACAAGTTGTAATAGCTAAAACTTGGAAGCAGCCTAACTGACCATCAATTGGAGACTGGATAAAGAAAATGTGGTTATTTTTATAAAATGGAGTACTACTCAGCCATAAAAAATGAGAAATTACAGACATTCATACCTAAATGGCACACATTGAGGTGATACTCTTAAGTGAAATAAATAGGACACACATGTGTAAATACCAAATAGTTTCTCTAGTGTGAGAAACTGAAAGTGTAAATAAGAACTAAGAGGTATAATAGATAATGTGAAATAGGAAGGAAAGGGGCAAAGGGGAAGGGGAACCGGGAAGTTTAGGGGAAAGAAAAGCAGGGAATGGAATTAGTATGAGAAAATGAAAACAAAGTCTTTGTAAATAGGGAGGGATGGAGGAGTTGAAGGGAGGGTGGGGGAATGGGGAAAAAATAAGAACCAAGAGAGATTATGTAAAGGTGCAAATCTCCAATGATGAATGTCATTATATTGTATACCTGAAATGTGCTAATAAAATTCATGTAAAGAAAAAGCACAGACAGAGATAGACAAAGACAGAGAAACAGAGACAGAGGCAAATGAAGACAGAGAGACAGAGACAGAGAATGTAATTTGCAGTAATTTGCCTATATTAATAACAAACAGAATCCAGAAGTGCATTAAAATCATAACACGCTAGAACCACATGGGATGTTAGGAAAGCTACTCATGTAACTCACCATAGAAGTAGATCAAAAGAGAAAAATGGGTTGCAAGTGAAGCTCACTGATAGAGTAGCTACCAGCAAATGTGAAGCCTGGGTTTAATCCCTAGCAATACATACATATATAGAAGAAAATTTATGTGAATGTCCCTGAACATGTTGAAAAGATATTGGATAACATTCAAGAGCTCATCTTAATAAAATGCTAGTTAATAGAAAAGTGGATTTTCTTTATATGACATGCAATTATATGAATATGTTTGAAATATACCTAGACCTTAAAATCAACATCACGTATAATGAAGAAAAAGATGAACTCATTAAATTCAATTCCAACAAGATATGGGACCATCTAGATAAGATGAACGTAAAACTTACCTGGAAATTAAACAAATAAGTGGAGACAAGAAAATGCTGAAAAAGTAGAGATGGAGAACTTTTAGGTTTTACAGATGTTAAAGCACACATTTGCACTGAAACAGTGTGGTATTGTTACATACATACCTAGACAGATCAGTGAAATATGCCTGAAATCCTAGAATATAAGCCCCAAAACACATAAAAAATTTAATATATGAAAGAGGATAAAACTTTACAAAATAGAGCTGGAAAGATGAGAAAAAAATATATAGCAGGGTGGGTCCTGACCTCACCCCACACATAAAAATGAACTCCATATTTTTGGAGATTCAGTACAAATTCAAACCATAAAATATCAGAAGAAAATATGGAAGAATGCTTTAAAACTAATCTTGAAGGGAAAAATGTCATTTCTTTTGACACAAAACCAACATGAAAAACTTACAAATTTAACAACATGCATGCAAATATAATTCTGCAAAGAAAAAAATATGTTAAAGAGAAACCACAAAGTAGAAACAAATATTTACAATTGATATTGCAAATACTGAGACCATCTAATTTAGAGAGCTTTTACAAATCAATATGAGAAAAGAAATTCAAAAGAAAAAGACAAATTCTTTCAACAAACAGTTAATAAAATGGCAAATATAACTGTTCTTATAAAAGTAAAAGGATGCTTAGTCTATAATAATAAGAGGGATGCAAATTAAAACTACAATGAGGTATTATTTTCTACCTATCAAATTGGTAAAGTTAAGAACATTTAATAGCAATGTGCCAGCAGGGTGTATGAGAAGAATAGGAACTCTCCTGTGATGGGAACATAATCATCACATACTCCTGGGAGGGCAATTTGGCAATATTGATTCACTTTGCAAATGTAGATCTCCTTTATTCCAAGAATTCTACTTCTAGAAATGTATCCTCTTAATGCAATTTAAACTGAACCAATGAAACAGTTGTTTAAGGAGGGCAAAAATAGTTGAATATCTGTAGTTTTATTTGATGTAACTCACTACTTGAAATGATCAAAATAATAAATGTAAAAAGAAAACATACAATGGGAGCAATGTAAGTGACCATTAATAGGGGACTAGGTAAACAAATTATGGTATATCTTTTCAGTGAAAAATCATGGACATATTTCTTTTTAATGAAATATTTCCATATTGTTTTTAGAATAATTCTATTTCAATTGTCCAGTTAGCAAAATAGTATACATGGTATGACTTAGTTGGAATAAAAATATAAAAAAGAATATATTTATGTATTCTATCTGATACATAAATGCAAAAAGTTTCCCTGGCATGATCCAGGGAAAATTATTGTGATGTTTGCCTTTGGGGAGAAAAAGAAATGCATGGACATTCTAACAACTTTTGCAAAAAAAATATATTGCAAATGAAGAAATAGCCTATATTTATGAGCCTTGTAATGTTTGGCTTTGGAGAGAAAAAGAGATGCATTTCCAATCTAAAAAATTTTGTGAAAAGTATTGCAAATAAAGGAGTAGCCTACATTTATAAGCCTTGGAAGTATGTAAGTTTATTTTTTATTAAGATATTTGTTAACACTGAGGCAAGAGGATGGCAAGTTTGAGCTCAGTTTGGGCAATTTAGAAACTCATTGAGATCCTGTCTCAAAATAGGGCTGGGAATGTAGCTCAATGTGAAGGTCCTGAGTTCAATCTCCAGTACGGGGGGGGGGGGGAATTACATTGCATGCTGGACATAGTTCTAGGTGTTAGTTGTCAGCTGAGAATGAAACAGACACATTGCTTGCTTGCTCTTTTGCGGGAGAAAGACAACACACAAAGAAGCTTATGAATGCAAAGAGTGAGAATGATGGTAAAATAAAATGGAGGGCTGTTTAGTAAGGCAATATTTGAACAAAAGCCTCAAGGAGGTAAGGGGGTAGTGAGACTCCATGGGGGATGCTGGGGCAGGCAGGAAGCAAAGGCAAAAGCTCTGATGCATGAGTGGCCTCGAAAGACTGAAGAGCAGCAGAGATCCGTGCGCATGCTCAGGAGAGAATGTTGGTGGAGCAAATCACTGTGGCTCTTAAACCAGAATAAGGACATTTAATTAATAGTCATTTTTACTCTGGTTTCAGACTCAAGAAGCAACAGAGTTTGATGTAGAGTAGCCTGCAAAGATCAGGAGAAATGGAGTACTGATCGGAATCACAGGGAAGAAAATGAGGTGAAGGATAGGACTAAGAAGGACATATCTTTGGAAAAAGGACTCAAGCACCTGCCAGTGATGAGCCAGTCCAGGAGAGCCTTTGGCCAGCATTCAAGTGTTTATAGGATGCTTATTAAAAAGAGGAATTAGACTGACTTACTATGTATAGAAATGAGCCCTGTATAGTCGAATGGTTTTATGTCAAATGGATTTTCTAGGAGTGAAAAATTTTCAGCTAAGGAATAAATCTTTCATGTTTGATGCTCACCTTTTCTGCATAATCACTGTGGCTCTTTGTAGATCCTGAGTGTCTTACTCAGCTGAGCAAATATTGTAAAGCCTTGGAAAGATCCTAAGCGATTAAACTGGATCAGGACCTTGACCTTTTCAAACCTGTTATTAGAGACCTTACCAAGAATGCTTTCTGAAGTTTGCTAGCATAGGGCCAGAGGTCCCCCCTGTCACTATGTCTTGAGGCCCTCTGTCATGCTAAAAACAAATACCTGAGGAGGTCTTAGATTAATCTCAAATTTAAAAGAAACTTTTAAAGTTTGTGTTAATGGTGCTGTGGTGTATACAAGTTGCACTGCAATTCTCATAAATGAAGAAGATTTCTTGTTTTAAATGAGTGAGAGTTTGTGACGCTTGTAGGAGAGTGCACTGACTCAGTGTAAGGTTAAACTTTCTAATGTAATTGTTCAACAATGGAAGTTGTGCTTTGAAAAGTAGAGAGAATTCAAAAATAATCCAGTGATCATTTTCCAGAGGTGGTATCGAAGGGACTCATAAGTAGGCAGGATTTGGGAAGAAATATCTTTAGGTTTAACTCTGAGATGTTATGAATGTGTCATTCTAAAATTCTACCTTTGCTTTTGTATTCTCTTTTTACTATTTCGTTAGATCCACCTGAATCTTACTTATGTGGCCAGAACTAAGAGAAAATTTCACTCTTCATGGGATTATGTGCTGAATTAGAGATAGGTTATGTCTCAGGTCTCTCCCTGGATCACAAAGGAGGATGGGTATCCAGGGTGTCTTGGGTTGAGAATGAAGGAAGCCACCCCAGAGACAGAGAAGCATTCCTAAGAGACCTAGAAGGAGGAAGCAGGACAGGAAATAGTGAAAGACAGTGGTGTTTCAGGCAGAGGCCCATCCCTGGTCTGATCCCACAAGAAACCTCTGGAGTGTGAGGTACTTTTGAGAGATTGTCCCAGCTTAAAGCAAGGGAGCCATACTTTCATCCTGCCACATTAGCCAGTCCCTGCTAAAAACTATACAGGAGGATCTGAACTCCTAGACTCTGGTGGGCTCTGCAAAAGGAGGCTTCAGTAACTCGAGGGAGACCTGTGCTGTTTGAATACGGTTTGAGTGTGTCCCCAACGCTTCATGTACTGGAAACTTAGTCCCTAGTATGGGGTGCTGAAGTGGTAGAAACTAAATAGATGGGATCCAGTGCATGGTAATTAGGTCATAAAGAGCATTTTCCTTAGAAAGGATTAATGCTTTTTCTCTTGGGATTGAGCTAGTTGCCTTGAGAGTGAGTTGTTATAAAAAGAGCAAATCTGGCCCCTGAATCTCTCTAGCTTCCTGTCTCAACATAGGACCTCTTCCACTCCCACCATTGCGATGCCGTTCCTCCATGAACCCCTCACCAGAGCCAAACTGCTGCTGGCTCTATGCTCTTAAATCTCCAGAACTGTGAGCTAAGTAAACTCCGTCCTTCTAAATTATCCAGCCTCAGCCATGTTGCTGTAGCAACAGATAGCTAAGGCAACCCCTAAAGGGAGTTGTAGGTATGAATCTTTAGAGGAAAAAACACACAGCGTTCCAGGGAAAGACACACACAGGAAAGTTAAAAGGAATCCAAGTGTATCTAAGCAGAGCATCACTAGTGTCTCCCACAAAAGTCACAGGAAAGAATACAGATTTCAACTTCAAGTCCAAATCTCAAAACCACCAATATGGTTACAGCCAAATGTACCCAGAACAAGTTCGGATATTGAGTGCAAAATGGGTGTGGGTGTTTCCTTCCTTCGGGATCTTGGATTTAATTTTATAAGAGTGATGGAGAATCAAAATTACAGTTTATCATCAGGATTCTGCAGAAAAAAATAACTAATAATGTATTACATGTACAACAAATAATACATATGCATTACAGATATATGTATATACAAATACATATGCATTACAGATATATGTATATACATATTATGTTGCATATGTCTATATATGTGAGAGATATGCATGTATATATGATATACATATATATGTTATATAGAGTGAGAAAAGGAGAGGATGACTTATTTTAAGAAATTGGCTCATGCAGTTGTGGGGTTGGCAAATCCACGATTTGTAGGAGAAGCCAACAGCTTTGAAGTACAGGGAGGAAGTTGTGCTTCAGTCTTGAGGCAGAATTTCTTCTTGAGAGTTTTTGCTCTTAAAACCTTTGAATTATTGAAATAAATTCACCCACATTATCAAGGGTAATGTTCTTTACTTAAGGTCAGCTGATAGTATATGCTAACCACATTCAAAATATATTCATGGGGCCAGGGATTTAGCTCAGTGGTTCTGCTGCCTGCCTCACAAGCACAAGGTCCCAAGTTCGATTCCCAGTACCAAAAAAACCCACAAGAGTCAAAATATCTTCATGGCAAAAATCTAGATTAATACTTTGTTAAATTGCTGGATACTATAGAACAGTCAAGGGAATACAGGAAACTAATCCTCACTTGGAATATTGTGTGCATCGCTAAGGGACTTCCTAAAAGTTACAGGGATTTTGTGGATCAAAGAAATACATGCTAGACACTTTAGGAAGTGAGTTTTTCTGCCAGCTTTTTGTGTTGGAATAACTCATATTCTGAGGACCCAGGATCCAAAGTTACTCTCTTGTTAATCCATGTTTGAATTAGGAATCTTATCACAGGGCTCAGTGTCAAGGACAACATTTAATAAATGAACCGCATGATGCTATGGTTGTGTTATAGAGTAAAGAATAAATTCATCGTGAATAGTTCTTTTGGAATGAATAACCATTTCTCTTAGCTCAGGGAAAACCTTAAGCCTATCTGTAAATTGTCATAGTGTGAAAACCCCAACTGAGAAGGAAGCAACTACAGAACAAACTTGCAAATCACGGGCACTGTGAATTTTGTCATTATGTTCTTTATTCCTGTCAGACTTGGCTATACTAACTTACATGGGTCCTCCTTTCCCAGCAAATGATGCTTGTATTTGACAACAGAAAGTTAGCTCTGATTTTAGGTTGATGGTCTCAATTTATTCCAGCCAACACAGCTGAAGGATACAGCTCTCCCATTAGCAACAACAGTTCTTTATAGAGACGGTGAGGGAACCATTAGCCACAGAATCTCAGTGTAGAGAGATGAGGGCAATTACACAGTATGGTTCTGCTCTGTTCCCCTTGTGTGTAATTCCACTGAGACTCATCCTTCTGAATAACACAGTTGTGCTTAGTAAGTTGTCTTGCATGTAATAGATGTTCAATATATGTATTTTGAGTAGAATTGGGTGTGGTAGAACTTTTATTTATAATTGGATAAGCAGGCTAGATAAGCTTTAACACTGACCTTCTGACACAAACTATGAAATGGTGCTCTTATTGACAAATGTATTCTTTTTCTCAATTTTTAATTTTTATTAATACATGTTTACAATACATAATGATTACATTCCTCGTGGAAATTTGGTACATGTACATGATACATCTTAAGGAATTTGCCCTTATGGAAACAGTAGCTTCTATAAGTCTCTACATAGTTTATCCAGGACCACAATAATGCTGCATGAGGAACCACAAATTCTCTCTGGCACAGAGGAATAAATGTGTACTTGTCTCATGGGGTCAGAGGGTTCAGCTGATCTATTCTGGGCTTGCTGATCTTGGTTGGATTTGCCCATGTTTCTGTAGGCAGTTATAGGCCAGATAGATGCCTCTGCAGATCTTGGCTGGGCTCACTCCACATTCTGGTGTCAGATGGCTGCTGGCTGATCCTAAACAACCTCATCTGGGATGAGTGAGGCAACTCAGCTCTGGTCTATGTGCCTTCTCCAGTGAGCTAGCCCAGACATGCTCTCTTGGAAGTTGCATAAGCCCAAGAGCAAGCTGAAAAGCTGTGTTATGATTTACATCTAGTTGTCTCTCTAAAGCCTCATGCAATCATAGACAGGGCTTTGAGGTGGTGATTAGATTATTGGGGTGTTATAACTGATTTTTTATTAGGAGGTAGAGTCTAGTTGGAAGAGGTGGGTCACCATGGGTGTGACCTGGAAGGGTTTATCTCCCTCCCCAGCTCCTCCTTTTACTCTTTCTGCTTCCTGTCCACCATGCTGTGAACAGCTCTCCTCTTCCATGCCATACTGTATTGGAGCCAGCCAGCTATGGGCTGAATTGTGAGCCAAAGTAAACTTCCCCTCCCTTAAGTTGTAGGTGTTGTATATTTTGTCTTAGCAACAAGGAAAGTGACTAAGACACAAAGCCTCCTAAGGCTCAAGGTCAGAACTAGAGAAAGGTCCCTTCTCTAGCTTTCCATTGGCCTTGGCAAGTCACAAGGCCACTCCATATTCAATATGTGAAGAAAGAAATTGTACCTGTCTTTCATGAGAAGAGCTATAGGTCACATGGCAAAGAGAATTAATACACTGAGAGATGAACTAAACAGGGACTGTTATTGCAACTGCTCTACCATGTGCTCCAAATTATTAGCACGAAAACAAATCCTAGTATACCCATATCAGCTGGTAGTCATCTGGGGTGAGAAGTCAGAAACAAAGTAACAGGAACCATTTTCCTTCATCCTTTCTTGGGAATCCTCATCTCTTAAGGGACATTGTGCTAGAGTTGGCTAGTTTACAGTCATTCTTCCGGGGCACTGGACAAAACGTAATACTCCAGCTCCTCTCCTCTTCCCTCCTCTTCCCTCCTCTCCTCTCCTCTCCTCGGCTTATTGAGTATAGATCACGGAATGTCCTACCTCAGTGTACTATTTATTCCTTGTATCTTACAAACATCATATTTTAACTAATAGGGTAATTAAATTAGTGAGCTTGGCAATTGCCTGCCACTTTATAACTGTCTAATAAAAAGTAGCTATTATCATTACAATGCAGATATTCAGAATGTCTACTGTAATCTGGAAGATATCCAAAGTTTCTTGGTTAGCAAAGTATAAAAGGGGGATCAGTATAAGCCCACCTGACTCATTAAGAGTGGTCTCCCAGGATGATATTAGGAAAAGCCAGGAAACGTGCTCCAGAGTAGCCTATTAGAAACACAAGTTTCCTTTTATTCCTTAGTTGTGAAATCTATGCTCATGCATTTGTTAGCATTCATCTTGACTTTTGCACTTAATTCACAGCTATTTTCTTATGAAAAAGTGAAACAGAAAGATGGTACATAAAACAAACAAGAACCCCTCATTTTTCTAGCCACCAGGCATTAATTGATAAGTTATATAATTATAATTATATAAATTATATATAAATTACTGATAAGTGCTCACGTACATAATTAATAGTCTTGAACAGCTTGTGACAGCTGGTTTGTTAGAGCCAAACCCTAAACTTACTAAGTTGAGATTTGGAAGTTTGCCACAGGAGCTAGTTAAACCTGTCACTAACTCCTCATTTAATATTTTAATAGGCTTTCTTGACATCAGAGCCAATTGCCTGGACTCACTCTCCTCTCAATATAAAGGAATGAGTTCTGCTTATTGCTGTACATAGTCTCATCTTGTCTCAAAGACTTGGAGAACAGGGCTTGAAGAGGTCAAATCAACAAAAAGGAGAAGTTTATGCAAACCCTCAAATAAAAACAAGATGAAAGTCAGAGAGACAGTGTTTAGTACTGGCAGCTCATAAAACCACGCATTTAACTTGTCCAAATATCAACATGTCTTTTTCCCAAAACACACTGAAGAATAGAGGGTTAGAAATAACTGTGAAGAATAGCTAGAAACATCTCAGTTTGTTTCTATGACAGTTAATCTGGCCCAATCTGAGAAAATGAAGAGTATTCCATTTGGCCCTAGTTAAGTTGCATCCTATATCAATGATACTACCTTTTCCTTGCAAAAGTGTGTTTGCTCTGAAAAGTCTGACCACTGGTCTCATTTTAAAAAGAAGAAACTGAGGCTGAACAGAAGAAGTGATTGGCACAAAGTCACATAGTTGTCAGAGCAGAGGCTATTTTGGAACTCAAGTGCCTAATTCCAAGGCTCCTGGTGCAAATCTATACCACTCTGTGGATGAGAATTTTAGTTTTCATAAGGTGTCAAATAGGTTCTTTATGTTCATGTTGATGGTGAATGGTACCTTAAGCACATTCAACTGTGAGTTTACTCCTTGATAACCCAGTGCTAAATAAGAGCAGTCAGGGTGAAAATTCAATGAATTATCTGTACTGTTATCTTTCCTGCCACCTGAGAGAAAGTTCCTTTGGGATGTAGAAACAAACCAAGTAGAGATGTTTCTTTGATTCCTCCCAGGCACTTTATTAGATACTTTTTATTTGCCAGCAACCGCTTAACAGGCATTCTTTATAAAGGTGTTACTTTTGTCTTCACAGCTATCCTTAGAGTTAATTGATGGCACCCTCAGTATTACATATTGTGAAACTGAGACTCAGAGACGGGGAAAAAACTTATTCAAAAGCACAACTAGTAAGTAGCTCTTCTAGCACTGAACTCACTTCTGTCTGACCTTCAAACCTATGTTGTTTGATTCTATTCATCCTCTCACTAATTTCTTGTAAGACTAGGATGAATAACATGATGTTGTTTATTTTTCCGAGAAGACACCTAAAACCAATATCAGAGCACATTCTCTTTCATTAGAGACAAATTTAGTGATGTTTGAAATTAGGGAAAAGGAGTTTAGATCACTTGGATAGGTCTGCAGAAGTTGGTTTGTGATGAGGAGAAGAGGACACGTAAGCAGATGGTGCCAGGACACACTGGGTTCCATAAAGAATCAGGGTCTGGCTCGGAGCTTCCAGAGGACAGGGCTCCCGAGAGGTTATGCTTTAGGGTTCCAAACTCAGGGAGAGGACAAGGTGAAGGCACAGTGTGTTAGTCACATGTGTTGTGTCCTGTCCCCTCCCCCACCCATCTTCTGGAGGAAAGGCACACGGGAGCCCCCTAAGGTGGTGTAAATGCCCTGCAAATGTAGTGAAGCCCCCATGAACCTGGGTGGCTTTGTGATTTGGGATCATCAGTTCCCTCAGTGATGTAGGATAGAAGAAACAAAGGTAGACAAGGAAAATCATAATTTTAAAAATAAAAATTGCAGCTTCAGGACATAAACCCAGTTTAAATTTTTAAAAATCTTTTCTCCCAGGATATAATAAGCGTACAAATGGACTTTAACCTGCAAATGGGTTAGGTAATTGCGTTTTTACCTGCAAGTGGCCTCTTTCATCTGTGAGTAGACCACCTTTTCTCACCTGTAAAATAGGCCTTTCCCTAGGGATGGGCTGCAGTTCTGTAGTACCGTGACAGTTGTCACCTATGGCTGGGCCATCACCCCTCCCCACAGAAACAGCCGTCTCCTGTCATCTGTAAATGGAAACCTCTCTTTTCATAGATTCACAAGTTATACAGCTTTCCATTCCCAAATCATATATATGTATTTCCTATGGCTCCAAGCTTGAACTTTCCACTACTCAGCAGCAAAGTTTAAAAAAAATCTGCTTGTTGTTTGTAACTTTGCTCAATAGTAGAACCAAAATTCTGACTTGAAAAAACCTGTACAGGCCTAGGGTGAGTCACCTGTTGCATCTTGCAGTGAACATAAAGGAGTGACACTTCCATCTAAGTGCTGCTCTCTCCCAGATAGCATATAGTGCTTCTGTTAGTGTGTTAAAGCATTCCTCATTGTGCTTTTTTATTTGAATAAAATATCATACCCATGGCTCCAAAGAAAGTTAGTGATACCAGCAGTAAAGCCAAGAGGAAAACTGTGAGAACCAAGATAGAGTTCAATAAAGAGATCAATGGAAATTTTGTTAAAGTCCTGGAAAAATGAATTTATAAGTATAATTTGGGGGCCTCAGAATCAGTTACTTGGCTTTCTCTTATTTCTTATGGGAAAAAATATGCTCAGTTCTCAAACTTTTTGGTGTTTGAACATGAATTTTGAGTTCAACAACTGCCATATAGACTATGAATGTATTTCTCTCCTGAGGGCCACACTCTTATTTCTTTATGCTTCTTACTGACAAATCCTGAAAATTCATTTTCTGTGATGGGAGTCAGCAAATCTGCAACCTATTCTACCTCCTAACACCCTGTCTGGTGTCAAGAGAAGGCGAGCCAGCAGTCAGGGTACTAGAAATCCACCCTCAGAACTTTGGGGTGGAGGGGACCAGGTGGCAAGAGGGCTAGAGACACTCTGCAAGATGCTGTTCTACAGGGTGGCATTTGAGCCAAGGCTCTCATCTCATGGGACCTTAAATGTGGACCATCAGTGTGTTAGGAAAATGACAACTTTCCTAAAGGGGTGAATAGTGAAACGTGCTCTTTCCTCTTCTCTAGGAGAACAACAGACCACGTCAGCTCTCATGGTGTGGCAGGGGATTTTGACCTAAACAGGCATAGTTTGTCAGCACATAGATTACCTCACTGTACACAGCAACCCCACCTACAGAGGGATAGGGAGTGGAAGCAGAATCCTTTATATATTATGAAGATTATAATTATAAGGTTAGTAAAGCCTGTATAAAGATCAAAGAAGAGAATCTAATCTAATCTAATACTAATAATATAATATAGCCTGGTACATAGCAAGTGGTAGATCAAGATTTGTTAAATAAATCCCAAACTGGATTAGTTTTGCAGCTTCCTTCTGTACAGTGCTCATAGGACCACTGAAGATAGCTTTCTATTTTTATGTTCATATCTTTTCAGGATTCACTCTTTAGAGCACAAATGTTTTCTACATAACTCAAAAATTCTCCCATCACTGTAAATTTTCTCTCATTATTGATTGGTCCATCCATCTAATCATCTCTCTCTCTCTCTCTCTCTCTCTCTCTCTCTTTGCTGGCCTTACAATTTTATTAATATGTGGCCATTTGGACTTCAGATACCCATATTCAACATTGTCTAATACAATTCTCTTTAAGGCTTCAGTCTTAGGCGATAAGTAAATCCAGTGGTATGATGTTAGAAGAATGCTTGCCTTTTGAAGTGCTTGTTATCTAAATTTCTAAGTGTGCTTATCCCCATAAGCCACCAGCAATGACCATCCTGTTCATGACATCATCAGCCTCCTACATGGTCCTGCCTCCACTTCATGCAGTACTTTGCATGTGTTTTACACTCTCTTCCTGTCCACTCAGGAGCTCATAAAACCTTCTCTCCTCACTGTACCTTCTGTAGTCCTCATCTAAATTATTGTAATAGTTTCTCAACTGATCTTTTACCACCAAACTGCATTTGTCTATTCCATCTCATAAAATGCCAGAAGGTGCTTTTTAAAATTAAAATATTGTCATAGAATGGCTAAATGTCTTCCCAGTGCCTTAGGATGATCACCTTCCATGATCTGTTCCCACTGAACCTTATAACCAGCTGCTTTCCTCAGCTGAGTCTACACTAATCCTGATAAACCACATACAGTTCTCTATACTGTATTATGTATATTTTAAAATATCTTTTCCATGTCTAACTTTCTTTAGTCCAAATGATGATCTACTCTTTCTTCAAGAAAAGATGCAAGTGTTGCTCCAAGCTGATTTGGTTAGTTCCTCCAGTGCACCTCATCCTCCCCTCACTGCTAAAGGTAATATCCCCTAGTTGCAATTATGTGTCTATGTGTATTTCCTTTCCCTGTTATACTTGAGTTTGTGGAAAGCAGACAGGTCCAAGATACTGAAACAGTTATCATCATACAAACCAAGCCCATTGTCTCACAAGTTGAGAATACAATCACCAACAGAAACTAGGTTAAAGGAGAAATGTTTATTGTAAGTATAAGAAGATCAAAGGCACCTGGTAGCCAGGAACTGAGTTTCATGAATCCTTCCAGCATATTATCAAACCTGAAGGTGATTTTGGCAAACCCCCAAGTTTGCAGTTAGAGTCTTGGGTAGATACGGCATTCTGAAGGACTATACCCTCCAATATTATTTTGGGTAACATTGGTTAGTTTGGGATGAAATGTTTTCCTAATAAAGTTTTCTACTAAATGTTGGCTTAAGGAATGAATGAAAGAGTGAAAATGGGCAATCAGTGCACATACCACTCTTCACAGTCTGGGGAACCCTAGTTATGTCTGTGGTCCCCTAGAACATAAATATGCTTTTGATTTTTACTAACTTTATCAAGTTAGTGTTTTCTTTTGAGCAAGAATACCTTTTTTTTATTGGTACCAGGGATTGAACTTGGGTCCTTGCGCTTGCACAGCAGGCAGTGAAACCACTGAGCTAAATCCCCAGCCCAAGAATATCATTTTTCATTTGGGCCCAAATGGAACTATTTTAGTTATGAACCTAGAAAGTTGAGATGCAATAAAAATAAGAAACGATTAAAACTTCCAAATTTCCAGTTCAAAGATTTTTGATTCCAGAGTATTTATTTCAAATACTGTTTTAGTAGGACTCTGTTGAATCTCATATAGCCTCAGGATGGTCTTCTGAGACAGATTGACTCTACAATGTCAAGAAGATTTTGGAACCCTAACAAGCTCTTGCTCATTATTTGGGGGCGGGGGTCACACCTGAACTGTACCTTTTTTGGAAAAATTCCCATTCTGGAACTGCAGAGCACGATCAACTTTCCCACTTTTCCCCAGACTGAACAGATTCTCTAGATATTGGGCTTCTAGTTTTAACCCTGACTTATTGCTTTTCTGGGATATATGACTTTCAGTGTCCAAGAAAGCTCCAACCAAACCATGATCCATTGGTTACTTTAGGATTATGGAACCCCAGCCCTCTGACCCCAGTAATTTTCAGTAGGCAGTGGTCACAAAGGTAGCCAGTCTCTTGGCTGGAGAGTAGCCTTTGAAGTGGTTTGGCTTGAAATCTGGTCCGACAAAGACTAATGATTTATCAGACTAATTTTACATCTTTCAAAAGAAATGATAACTTGATTTGAAGCACTGGCCAACTGGTGGCAAGATGAAGATAACAAGAGACACACAGAAGAGACCAAGAAGGTAAATCAAGTCATAGTAATAGATGGGATCTAAGGGACAATAAGTGTGCTCCCCTTCTGGTGAAATACAGTGGAGCCAAGGCATCTCTGAATGCTGAAAAGCTTTGTTTCTATTCTCAAGTCTGGGTAGTCTGCTGTCTTTCTGTGATGCCAGCTAAACAATCGAGATTCCTCCTTTTTTATCTATACATGTTCACTTTTTAAATAAATCTTTCCTTTCTCAAATTAAACTGAGAAAACTCTGTCTTTCTAAAACAAAAAGCTCATTGGATCATCTATACTGGACATTATGGTGATCTGAAAGAGGGGAGATATTAGGGGAAATGCTGCAAAAAGTGAATTTAAATTTGACATTTAAGTATGTCATTATGTGTTTTAGTGATTTTCTTTGGCTCACCTACTATAAAAACAAGAATAAGGCATTTACACTCATTTTGTAAGCACTATATATTGGGCACTTTACATAGCTCATTGGATTTGGTTTAGCCATCTTAACAACATTGCAAGTAAGTTTATCATTTCATATGAGGGACATTCATAGAGGTTCAATAACTTCATCTTGACTCTATGGATGGAGTTTCAATTTCATTTTGTCTGATTTCAAAGACATTAGACCATGACTGCAGTGTGAGAATTAACAGGTGGAGACTCACAGGTGTCTGTGACAAAGTTTGACAGACTTTTTTGGAACTTTGCATACTGTCTTAGTTACTTTTCTCATTGCTGAGACAAAATACCCAACATGCAAAGTAAAGGAGGAAGGGTTTATTTAGCTCATGGTTTGTAGAGGTTTCAATTTACAGTTGGGTGGCTCCAAAGCAGGGTGGCATGGCAGAGGGGGCTGGCAGAGGAGAAACAGTTCATAGCAGACAATAGACAGCAAAAGCAGCAAGCAGCAAGCAACAAGCTACAAGCAACAAGGGACAGATTCTTTCTGTCCATTTTACATTGTATCCAGGCTACTTTTCCTTAGAGTGAGTAGCTCACACCCAGGATGGAGCACCCTTAATGCTACCCAGAATTTTGCCAAATCAATAAGTGGATTAATTGGGTAATCACACACCCTTAATCCCAGCATCACACACTCTAGATCCTGCCACCTCTGAAAAGCCTCACCTACATCGCTTGAGGTTCTGAGGGGGCAACTAGATGCAAACCATAACAGAAACATTTAGCCACTTCCTACTTCCAGGGAAACTGTGCCTCCAACTTCCTCTGCCTTTCCCTACACATTTCTGTCATGTGGATAATTTGTTTGTGCTTTTCCAAATATTTTACAAATAGGGTGGTAGTGGGTTCTTTCACTATAGTCAAGAAAATGTGGACAGTGAAACAACCTTCCCAAAGTTACACAGTGAGGTCCTGCAACATTCATGACAAGAATATCAGGGACTGGAGGGGGAGGGGGGAGGGCAGTTCCCAGAAGAGCACAGGGCTTTACAGGCATGCAGATTTGGGAAAGTCCCCACCTATGCCTGCTTGCTTGTTAGCTGACCATGTGAATTATGGGTTGGTCATTGTCCTTCAGGCCTCTATTGCTGCATTCACTTATTTCAGTTAAAAAGCACTGCATTGTGCCCTTCACTGTGAACCTAGGCTTTCTGTGGTCTAAAGCCACATGTTAACTTCACTCTCTCTCCTCTTTAATATCGTTCTCTGTCTGGCTTGATCAGATTCATGAATCAGGAGTAAATCAGAGGCCACCTCCTTCAGTAAGCCTTCCCTGGCCCCCAAGTCTGGGTACAATCTTCCTTTTCAGTGTTTCTCCAGAATGCTGCTTTTCTCTCATCCCATTTATTGTCTTATCTTATTAATTTGTGTTTCCCCTACCAGACAACTGGGACCATACTTGTTTGTCGTTTATGCCAGGTTCCAAAGTGCCTGGTACATAATAGGCATTCAATAAGTAATGGTGGGATAAATAAATTTATATGTCCACAGTCATTAAATGGAAGGGAAACCTAAGAAGGTGAGAAGCCCACCAAGCAGGAATATATAAGCAATCCTGTTTATTGAGTGACCAACATACAGCAGAAATTTCCTTATGCTGTTTTATTTAATTTTCAGAATAGTTTTGTGAAGTGGATATTCTCTAATGCCCAACTTACACGGAATCAGAGCTGGGATTCAAAAATTGCTACTCTGATAGCAAACTCATGCTTGGAATCTAGAAATCCAGTAAGAATCAGAGCAGGAGAGAAGCAAGGGAGCCCGTTGTCCCTCCCCTCCCCAGAGCAAAGCTGTTCATGGGCCATAGGGCCCTGAAAACAGCAGCCACCTGGTGTCAGGGAACAGCTCTTTTTGGGAGGCTCGATCAGCCACCTTGGATCTCCAAAACTTCATTTTGTTTCTCAGCATTTCTCCTTTTGCCCATGCAACATTTCTTCAGAGTCTGGAGTGAAATCAACACTGCTTTTCACAATCAAGTCTCTCCCATTACCAGGAACAGCCAGCCCGACTGGGTGCATTTCTTCTGCTGTTTTTCCTAGAGCTTCGGTGCTCCCCCTCAGCGGGTCCCCTTTCCTTCTCTCAGTAGGGTTGAATTCTCTGATGGTAATCTTAATTATAAGCATATGTTGTTGCTCTCAGCTTCCACTGGACTTCCAAGCTTTAGTTTTAAAGGCACAAACAAAAACAAAAAATAGAAAGTCATTCTTTAGAATACATTTTCAGTTGAGGAACAGTGTCTGTGGACAGAAAAGAAATTGTCAAATGCATTCTTGGAACAGATTTGCATACTAAGCACGAATGCGAAGCAGGTAGCCATGTCAGGCAATTACTGCATCAGCAGTACAATGTTTTATAGCTTAATATGATGGTCACAGGATTTGAATCTCAGAGACTTGTTGGCTTACAAAATGCTAATGGGGAACTGAATACTCCAAAAAGGATCCTGATGATCTTTGCAAATTGGGCTAGGAATTAGTCAAAACACCAGACATTTCTGTAAACAATGTTGATTAATTTAACCTGTTGTAACCTGCTTTTTCTTCAGATTTCTCTTTCTGCCGCAGAGCAACATACATTTCAAAAGCAAAGTTGTCCACACCTTGGCTGCGTTTGCTCTGGGCATTTATAGGGGTGAAGGTAGAAGTTATGGGTAGAGGCCTAGAATGGTATCTTTGTCTGTTTGTTATGAGTGGTGGGTTTTAGTCAACTTGGAGTCCCTCCTCCCACCCTCCTTCTGATGTCTCTACTACATCATGGAGGAGAAATGGGAACTACACATCCCAAAGCCTTCTCACCCAATGTCCATGCCAGTGAGACGCACTGAACAAGGCTGGGAATTTAAAAGGCAGGAAGCACCATGATCTTCCAGAGTTTGTTTCAGCAGATGTGTGCACAGACGTGCAGCTCACAGAGTTACTGGGAAACATTTGAGAAGTAGGGGAAGTAATTCCAGATTTCTATTACTGTAACAAATACCTAAGGAAATAAACTTTAACAAGGGAGTGTTTATTTTAGCTCACAGTATTGGAAATTTCGACCCGTGAATGGTTGGCTCTGTTGCTTTGGACCTGTGGTAAAGCAATGCATTGTGGTGGCAATGCATGGGAGAGCAAAGGTCTTCACCTCATGGTCAAGAAATGAAAGAGAGGAACATGAAAAGACTGGGCTTCCACAAACTTCTTCAAGGGCATATCTCAAATGATCCAAAACCTCCCGCTGCCACACCTCTCAAAGTTTCCACTCTTTCCCAGCAGTGCCAAGATGGGTACCAAGACTTTAACACACGGTCCCTTGGAAAACATTCTAGATCCAAACAACAGCAACCTTAATCCAGTACCTCAAAGAACTTCAGCGAGAACTTCAGTGCTGGCTTTCATGATTTCAGTGGTGGCTTTTCTGATCTTTACTTCCTGACTCTTCAGCAGCTGCATATTTAGACCAACTTTTGGTTTGCTGGATAAACTCTGGCTAATACTGCTTTTTTTTTTCTCTCAGAAAATAGTAACACTTCATGGAGCAGCAACTCACTAGTGATTTTTCATATGATTTCTTATAGAACTAATTTATTGAAGCTTTGAGATCATTGTAGTCTGATCATTTCTCAAAATTTGGATTTCACTGAGAAAATTTTACCTTTCCAAAACTTTGTGAGTGCCTACATTACCTTACAAGGAGAAAACTGCACAACATGAAACTTATTTCATGTAAAAATTATGAAAAATATTATAGACAATAACCCTCACGTTATCTGTAGAAGGTGTACATAAAACAAATGAATTTCACATTTAGACTTAAGTCTCATCTCCAAGATATCTCATTATGTATATAAAAGTGTTCCCAAAGTTAAAAAAAAAATCCAAAATCTGAAACACTTCTGGTTCCAAGCATTTTGCACAGGGGGTTCTGGACCAGTGTTTACTAGAATTTTTAATTTCTATTTTGTGGAGGTAGAATTCAAGGCTCAGAGAGAATAAAGCCAGGAAAGTGGAAAAATAACATGAACCAGTCAGTGTGGCCCCTTCTACCCTGCTGATGCTCCAGGTGAGTTGTGGGTCTAAGCATCAGCACAGCGGAGACATCTGCATCAGAGTCCCCCCCGCCCCCCCGCCACCAACTGCTCCAAGGGAGCTCAGGCATGGTCTGGCCTGTGGGCTGTGTTTACGCATGAGGTCTTAGGAAGGTTGATGGGGCTTAGGGGCCCAGTGACATCACAGTTTTTATATCTTCAAAGAAACTTTTGAAGTTCCAAATGGATTTCCAGTTTTTCACTTCTTTCCAATAGAAGTTTTTCTCCAGCCAGCAGTCTTCCTCGAGTCCCCTGGAAACTTGAAATTACCAACTTTACCATTTATTCACCCTGTTCTTTTCACTTGAATGCCCATTTCTTCACCCACACAATCTTTTTCTTTTGGGTCTAATTCATGTCTCACCTTTTCTATGAGAGTCTCCTGTACCAGACCAGCTTTTTTGCAAAAGCCTTTGATACTTCTCTGCTCATATAGCTCAAAGTACACATTGCACTTACCATTACTGGTCTTTTCATAAAGGGACACATTTATTATCCTGTCACATAGACTCCTGAGATAAGAACCTTGCTTCTCACCTTGCATCTGTACTTCCTAGCTGTGCCATCTTGACTATGTCATTAAATCATCCGGAAGTCCAGTTTCTTTACCTGAAATAAAAGAGACAGTGGTATTTCCCTCACCTATTTCTGTAAGGATCAAACAAGAGGGCAGGACAAAGTTCTTTATAAACTGCAAAACTCCAAATGTTTCCATTATGATGATCAGTATAATTATTAAACAATTCTTATACTCCCTGTATATATTGTTAATAAATATTTGCAGACTTAATGATCAGAATAATCTGATTGGTGAATACTCTATGCCCAGTGGAGCTGGTTGAAGATCACTGAAGTCAGGCAATAACTTTCCTGGGGGTGAGTCTGGCTGCTAAGGAGTCAGGGTGCTTTCAAGCCGAAGGGGTCATAGGGTGATTGGGGCAGGCAGGATGCTGCATGGATACCGAACTATGATGCCCTCACCATGAGTACAAGTGGAAATCGGTGATATACTCCAGCTGACAGAATATGGGAAACGATGATTTCAATGTCATGCAATACATCATATAAGACAGAAGTAAATACTCCAAAGGCTTTGAAGATGCCAACTGCCATGTTTTAAGAGGGACTAGGTAAGAGAATGAGGCAGGAAACTTCAAGGACCTTACTGTATCATTCTACACCCAGATCATCTTCCGGGGCTCATTTGGAAGGATGCAATCTCCATATCTCTCTGATCCTCAGATGCGCAAAGAATCCCATCTCCGCCACCATCCAAGAGCTACAGGAGGACTCAAACCTGGGGAAATTAGGATCTTGCTGAATTCCTTTCCCCATACTTCTTTCCTCATCCACATCTGAGGTAGGGGACCCTGAGGACATCGACCTCTTTCTGCTCCTCTTTGTCAATCATTTTCTATTTTCATGATGAGTCTTACCTCTGTGGACATGGAAGAAATGGCTCCATGAAAGCATAAGGAAATCAAAGGTCAGAGTAGTTACTTGTTTAAAGTCATGCACAATAAGGAGCCAGCCAGATTAGATTTCAGACTTCCAATCCAGCCTTACCTGCCAAGACCCTCATGGCCACCCAGCAGTGTGTGGTGGCCACGGAGCCAAGCCCATTTGGTTTATCCAGTGTCTGCACATGTGGAATCATACTATAAATATTTGTTATCTCACAGTTCACATTAGAGTTGTTGATAGGTCTTGATTCAGTGTTGAGAGGGGGCTGGGAAGGGGTGATATTTAAAGACATTTTTCTTGGTTCCAATACTTAAGAGCAGATGGTGAGAAATAGCTCCAAAGCTGTTTAAAATGTGTGCCCACTCAAAGTGCTTCCTAAAGTCCTCATACACAGCTGCAGAAAGGAGTCAGAGAGAAGAGCAAGGAGGTCAGCCAGCCCAGGAAGACAAGAAGCTGCTTTTTGGGGGGTGTTGGGAAGGTGGGGATGTCAGCCAGAACCCTTTCTCTTTGGTTCCCTTGGTCCTAGGAGATAGCAGCTGTGAACAGGCTGATGGGAAACACACTTAGGAAGAGCAAAAATCTGGCAAAAGAGAAGGCTGAGAACCCTGGGAATGCATAGGAAATGTAGGGAGCCTCTTTGAAGGATGCTGCTGACAGCAACACGTGGCCTCCAGTTGCCACTGCTGGTTCCACAACTTAGTCAGATGTGTGAACAAAGTAGGGGCCTTTCAGCACGCAGCCCCCATGCTCCCCTCTCTGCCTGAGCATGGGCCCATCTCGCCAAGGGTCTAGGTTGGGGGCTGAAGGGAGACATTGGAAGGCAGCTAGTTAATGCAGAAGACAATTTTGAGCAAGGGGGTATTGCTTAATACCTCCTTATTTCAGAGGACGGTGAGATGTCAGAACTGGAAGGGATTCGAGGGGCCATGGAATTAAGGGTTAGCTGATAGGTTGCTGTGAATATCTCCTTGGTGATTTCCAGAAGCACAGTGTGGAAGGTGACTGGGCCCAGAGAAAGCAGTGCTGTAATAGACTAGTGATGTCTAATGATGACCACGGATTGGGAGTTAGAGTGAGTGGCCTGTCACCATTTGCCCTAAAGGTCAACCTACACATTTACAAAGAGAGAACTGGGACTCAAGAAAAGAAGTGACATTTCCAAGATACAAATCCAAGAGACAGTAGCAGAGTGATTCTTATACTCTGATTAGTTTACAACTCTTGTCCAGGTCCTATTTATTTATTTATTTATGTAACAAATGCTTTTTGAGCTTGTTCCATGTGAGAGGTGTTCTCCTGTTTTAGTTCTTAGTCACTAATGCAAACATGGGCTTAGCCCTTCATCTTTTGCAAAGGACCAATATCCTTGGTTAAATCTTGAGACAAAGTAGTTTTAGTATTTTGGACTATACTATTAAATGGTTGCTGTGTGCCAGAAACTGTCTTCAACACTTTATGATTCTGAAATGCTGTGACAATATGTCAGGACGTTGGACTCTGGAGGTAGGCTTCTTGGTTTCCAATCTTGTCTTTGGCTTACTAGCCACAAGCAAGTTATTTAAACCCTCTGCTTCCATTTTCTTGTCTCTAACATGGGGATAATAATAATAACAGTACTTATTTCATAATGTTGTTGCAAAGATTGAATAAAAGAACATGTAAAATAGTGGCATCTAATAGGGGCCTCATAAGTGTCAGTTCTTATCATTTCAAGTTCAATCTTTACAACGTCACTATAATATGAATAAGATTAGCATTTCCATTTTATGGAACAAATTGTCTGGGTGCAGAGCATGCCTCTGCCACTGGTTAGTTATGTGATTTTAAGCCTTAGTTTCTCTCACGAAATGGGATAATAATCAAACCTGGTGTTATCATAATAATGAAGTAAAATAATGTACCAAAATGTCTAGAACAAAAGAACTGTCAGTGAACACTTTCCATCATCATTGTCTTTGTGTGTAAAGGCTGAGGATGAAGAGTGGCTTCCAAGATGAAGCTGGAAAGATCTTTGCTCTCATCTATATGGTTAACTGGCACTCCTCTCTTAGCCCGACATGTCCACCTATTTATCAGCCTCAGCTACGTGTCAGCAGCATTTCATTTTCAATACTGTCCTGTTGTATCTTTCTTTTCCCCTGCTCACCCCTAGAAGACACATATCAGGGAACAGTGCCCCTCAAGGAGGGCCATAACCCCAACCCTGAGCCACGTATGGTGGTGTCTCACCGGGAGGATCAATCTGTCCCTAAATTGGATCAGGCTTACTTCCTGCTTCTTGAATTCTCTCCCTCCTCTTCGCTTCCACTGCCACTTCTCTGTGGTCTAAGTCAGGGGCACCTGTCATTGAACAATTGCAGCAGATTTTTAAGGAGCCTTTGCTTACCTATGTTTATTCTTCTCTGAGGCTTTATCTATAATTTATGCAATGAGATTTATGGAAAATGCAAAATGCATCATTTCACACTTTTCCTGAAACACATACTTGAAACATGTTATGAGGAAGAACACACTCCTCGGTGAGGCTTGCAGAGAGCAACACTCTGTAGTTGCAGCTGGTCTCCAATTCTACCAGTGTTGTGCTCTCTGCACCTGCCCCCGCCTTTGTATATGCTGCCTTCTGCCAAGAATAGACCTATCCCCACCGACCTTACTGAGTTAACTCTTATTCAGCCTTCAGCTTTCAATAGAGTGGACATGAATTTAATTCAGTTATAAACTTGAAGATAAGAAATGACATATTACTTTCTTTTTAAAAATCACATTTTCAGTCCCAGGTCACCAGGGAAGCAAGAAATTCCAGTTCATTGCTTTTTATTTGATTGGCAGTGTCTAGAGACTCTGGTCTTAGAACATCAAGATCCCTGCTGTGAGGCTCACTGTCCTAGCTCAGAGGGCTACTCCTCCACCCTGTGCTTCTGTAGCCAGTATCATGGCTATGGCCTTCCTCTGGGCCCACTGAGAGACATTGGGTCTTAGCACCTCTCCATGGGACTACAAAGGAGGAATTGTGTTGCATTTGTTGCCAGGAACAGCCCCATCCTTTTCCTGATAGTAGGGTACCTCTTCCTCTCTGTCCCTTTCCCATGGGCCCGTGTCTCTGGCACAGTTCATATACAGTGGACCCTTGAGTTATGACCATTCTGACCTACAAACAACTTGAATTATGTTATGACTGGAATTTTAGTTTTAACTTATGACCAAAGTCTGAGTTACGACTTGAATGCCAGCTGCTTGTGCTTCCAGATGATCTCAGAGACAGATTTAACCCTTAAAGAGTTCTGGAAGGAACATTACAACATCCTTTCCTGTGTAAGGTTAATTGAGAAATCCTGGGCCAATGTTTCCCTAAGGACACTGAGATCTGACTGGAAGAAAGTGTGGCCTAAAATTATAGAGGAGAGAGACTTTGAAGGCTGTGTAGAGGAGCCTAACCAACTTGAGTTACAACCAGCCCTCATGAATGAATTGAGTTTGTAAGTCAAGGGTCCACTGTATGGGTGTTTGGAAACTCAGTGGAGTCCTGGAGATAGCAGAAGGAAAAATGCTGACACTAGTTTCTCTTAGTAACTCTCCCCACTAAAACACACACACACACACACACACACACACACACACACACAAATGATTCTCAAACATTTTTGTGCCAAAGATTCCTTTGGAGGCCTAATGGTGCCTTTGGACCCTCTTCTGAGAATAATGTTATTCAATCCCTGAAATATGAAAGAGTGCAATTTTACTGAAATAAGATATCAAGGTGGAGGGGTTGAAGGGCGCACAGGTAATGGGGAAGAATAAGAATCAAGAAACATCTTGTACAGGTACAAACATCCAATGATAAATGTAAACATATTGTATACCTAAAATGTACCAATAAAAGAACTCAATAAAAAAAGAAATAAGATATCAAAGTATTTCTAAATTGTAGCATCATAATATATATGTACTTTTTCATTAGCTCATTAAATATCACGATCTTGTGGTAGGTATAATGACTAATAATTTCCCAGTAGAGAAAAACGTGAACACTATTTCAAGATCTCTGCAACAATCATCATACTATTGCACTAGTTGACTACTGTCATAAATTGAGGAAAATGCTAAATTTCACTTAGAGGGCAGTGAAAATAAAGCTAAAATGCTTTTCCTGTCCAAGTTCAAGGACTCTGCATGAATTGCTAAGTCCAGAAGGAGAAGCCCATCCTCCTGCCACATTTCTCTGTTCTCTTCCTCATTTGTCATGAGCACCTTGTGCTTTTCTTCTTACTCCTTTTCACAGATGATTATACAATGGTAATATGATTATTTGATCATATGAGAGACTATAAATTCACCAACAGGGAATATGTATCCTATTTGCAAGTACATCCTTGTATTAAATGTAGTTCACAGTACATAGTGGGTACTCAAATGCTCAATAAACAAATGAAAAGTGAATGAATATTGAATCTATTCAACATTATGTAATATGGAAAATCAACTGTGACTATTTTACCTGTCTAAACTCTGAAGTTCTTCCCAGATGTCTGGTGGCTCCCTCATGATGAAGACTGGATATCTGAGCTGATGGTGGTGGGGACAGAGGTTTTATGGAGCAGTGAACTAGAGCCAAAGGGAGGGGAACAGATGGTGTGGGAGGCTGGGGAAATGAAGGCCAAGTTCTAGAAGCTTATCTAATGGGGTATGGAAATAGGGAACTTGGGATGAGTTTTGGAGTCATTTCATGTAGCATGCTTTTGGCTGCAAGTAACAGGGGAGCAAACTGAAAATGCATAAAAAAGTAAAGACAGTTGCTTTTCTATGTCAAGAGCTAGGTCGTAAAGCAGCTCAATGATGTCCCAGGGGCCCAAGCTGCTTTTGTTTTTCTAGCTGGCCAACTCCAGTGGGGCAGCATTGCATCCACATAAAGAGATATGCAAGATGGCTGCAGCAACTCCACACTTCAGGTCTACACATGGTCACATCCAAAATAGGAAAGTTCTCTCTGTGTTGCATCACAAAACTATGCCATACAAGTATAATGCTTTGAAATCAGTCTTTAGAAAATAGGAGGGAGAGCACACTGATTGTTTTAAATCAATGTTAAGTCATCCATTGGAACATAGTGGCAACTGGTATCCCCAGTGAAAGTGACAGAAGTTCACATAGCCAGGAAAATGGGGGCGTGCTTGTGAGCAGACAGTCAACTGTGTTGACTGAGCTATCTAGCTGAGATGACAAGGATGGGGGTAGGGAGCTGCATAAGTCACTTTCCCATCACTGGGACAAAATACATGATGTCCAAATTTAAAAGAGGAAAGATTTATTTTGGATCCTGATTTCAGTAGGTTTGGTCCATGGTTGGCCACATCCAAGGCAGAAACCACATGAAGAATGGTATGGCAGAGGAAAGTTGTTCACTATATGACGGCCAGGAATCAAAGAACAAAGGGAAGAGGGGAGGGAAAATAATACATTCTCATAAGTCATGCAGTCAGTTACCTACCCCCTTCAGCCAGGCTCCACCTTCTGATAACACAGTCACTATGAATTTATCGGTGGACTGATCCACTGATGAGCATAGTGCCCCCATACTCCAATCACCTTTCACAGCCCCACCTCTGAATATAAGGCATTTGGGGGATATTTTAAAGCTAAATCATAGCAGGTGGTGAAGGAGATCAGGAGCTTGGATTAGGTGAATGTCTTTTGCCAGGAAAATGACTCATGCTCCAGCTGCTTCTCACACAGCGTTGGTACTAACGGGGTGAATCCGTCTGTTGTTCTCAACAACTGCTAAACGAAGCAGCCCAAAGCAATATCCCAGAATTGTTGTGGACATTGCTTTTAAAATTGGAACACATGTACGGGCTTTTGATTTTTAAAATCAAAATACATAAACACATGTGACTGTATCAAATCTGGAAGCACATACAATGGTTAACAGCAATTGCGTCTTGGAAGAAAAACTATGAGTCTAATGGTAAGATAGAGGCTCACTCTTTACGTGTATCTTTGTATTGTTTGGTTTTTAGCATATGCATGCAATATTTTTGAATTAAAATTGGTTTGTTTAAAAAATAGACTCAAATGATTATTTTGCTTTATAAAATTCCCATTAGCAAGATCTTTCCAACATAGAAAATGTAAATAGTATTTTTTAAATTGCCTGAATTTAATTAGTACCTACTATGTGCCAAATAATTGGTATTCATTTGTTATTTAATCCTCACAGTAAGCTTGCATGGTGAGTACAAATAAATCTACTTTACAGGTGATAAAATTGCGATCCAGTAAGATTAAATATATTACCCCCAAATCACCCAGATAAATAGCAGACTTGGGATTTAAGTTCAGCTAAGTTTAATGCTAAAGCATATGGTTTTTAAACAATACTGAGGTATCTTTCCAGTGTGTGGCAGTATAAAGAAGAAAAAAGGGAAGAGATACAATTGATTCTCATTATTCACTGTGGCTGTGTTGTACAACATTACTGGAAACACTGAATTAGGGAATATTGACCCATTTCTGCTAGGGGAAACACAAGATTTGTTTTCTTTTTTGTCAATTGAAAAATATATAACTTTAGGGCCGGGGATTTAGCCCAGTGGTTCCACCACCTGCCTCGCAAGCGCAAGAACCCAAGTTCGACCCCCGGTACCAAAAAAAAGTAGAAAAATATATAACTTTATTTTATGTGTATTGTTGTTCAAAGATCCTTTTAAAATATATATTGTTGGCTCTTTAACATTGAACATAGCCAAGAGCAACAGAAGGACACTCATCTAATACATGTTCTCTCCCTACGGCCTCCTGGAATTTAGGAGCATGAGCCAGCACTTTGGTTCTGTGGTTGGGGGCCACTCAATCCAGCATATCATTAACAAAACACCAAAATTTGAAAAATATCTCATTATGAGAACTAAAACAAGGTGACTAAGTGTCACCTCACTGTCCCTTACCTGGAAATTTGAAAGTCAGGACTAAAATTTTTTCCTACTTTGCATGTCTTCAAATGATCATGAAAGGGCCACAGGTAATGATTTTCAGGTTATAAATACATTTTAGTAAGTGGACAAGTTCACAAATATGTAACTCACAGATAATAAAGATTATCTGCATATTGCTACCATTTAGGCCAATTTCTTCTAGTATTTCTGGAGAAAAACAGTAACTTTAAAAGACTCTTTTTCAATCACTCACATAAAATTGGATCTCCCCATTCACTGGAATCCACTGGAATCTAGTTTCCACTCATTCCAGTGCTCTCTGACCTCCTTATCATAATTTCTTCTGTACAGCACTCGTCACTACTTGACCTATTATTTGCTTACTGGCCCATTTCTTCCACTAGAATATAAACTCCATGCAAACGACCACTGCACTGTGCTCAGTCTGGTATCTTTATTGCCTTCCAGAGTGCTTGTCCCACAATAGCTTCTCAGTAAACATTTTGCTGAATGAGTGACAAAGTGAATGCCCACAGCATGCTGCGTTTGGGTATGAATGGGCACCACTCTTGTATTGCAAGCACTCAAACTTGCATGATCTCTCAAAGGCAGTCTGACAGAGCTGCCAGAATTCTTGGCTTGTAACCTTGTGTACTAAGCATTCCCACCCACAGCACAGGCTGTGTTTCTGAAACTCTGCTGAAAATGCTTAAAGGGTAAGCTCGGTGCTAAAACCACTGACATTTGAACAGCCTCAATGAGAGTGAAGTAGTTGAGAGAAACATTCATTTGAGGTTTTATGCTGGAGGTGTGAGTGCCCATGGTAATGACTTCAAGAACTATACAGACTTGCTGGGGTTTGCATTGGGGGGGTGAGGTGGAAATGCTGTTCATTAAAATAACTACACTCATATGCTAGGTCCTTTCAACTGAAGGTTGGCGGAGCATGGCGAATGGAGGCTCAAGTTTAATTATCAATGCACCATAAACAATGTTCTCTGCCGAGTAAACTCTCTTTGCACAAGAATACAGTGAAAGCTGCTTGTGCTAACTCTGCTTCTAGAACAAAATCAAACCTTACCATTTGCAAGAAGCCCTAATTGAGCCCCAGAGAAGGAGCTTTTCCTACCATACCTTGTAGGCCTCTGGTAGCTTCACCATAGCTGCTTCATCAGTTTCTTTCCTGGTATCCCAGATATTACTCTTGCTTCTTTCTCATCCATCTTCCACGTTAAGATCAAAGTGGTTTTTGCTGATAAGCAAATTTGACTGTGCCATTTTCCTGTTCAAAACCTGCCAAGGTTCTTGTTTGGATAAAGTCCTGACATCTTGTGTGACTCACTCTCCCTTTGATCCCCAGCCCCAGGTCCACAGTGGAAATAATCTTGACCATGAGATGATAGGACTGAAGCAACTGGATGAGCAGGACACAGGGATTCATTGATAGTCTTTCTACATTTAAATAAGTTCAAAAAATGTTAAAAGAAAAAATGAAGGAAGCATGAAGGGAAAATGGAGAGAAGGAGGAAAAAGGAAGAAAGAAAAGAAGGAAAGAGAAAAGGGAGAAAGGGAAGGAGGGAGGGAGAGAGAGACAAGGAAAAATGCCTTCTGGAGATATCTGGGTCCTGGTGGAACCTTGAATTTGAGCTCCCCCGGAGAAAGAGATTGTGAGAGAACATCACAGGTGAGGGGCGAACATTTACAAAGCCTTACAGGTTTCCTGGAAACTTTTCATGCGCTCACACACTTAATGGGGCACTAATACGAAAGGTACTTTCCAGGCCTCCATTGGATTTAGGTGTGTCAGTGTGTGTGTATGTGTGTGTGTGTGTGTGTGTGTGTGCGTGCATGCCATTAATGCCTTCAACTGCATCAATGTGATTAGTTTATCTGACTCAGAAGATATCAAAACTGCATTGCAATGGATGTTACAAAGACTGAAGGTTCTGATGAGTGACCCTGGGTTGCTGGGACCACAGTGGTTCAGGATGACTTGAGTTTGATATGAGAATTCCAGGAGATGAGTTTTGGGAAGGAATATATTGTGAGAGTCACAGTGAGTGTTTGATGACTGAATAAACAAAAGTGGCAATTAGGAGGAGAAATGTATGAGCCATGAAGAATTCATTTAGAAAGAAGACGCTCAAAATTGTTAGAGATGGCTTAATAAGAAGCTTAGCAAGAAGGGCTCACATTTGTTATATGTCCTACCATAGATGTAGAACACTGGACTGACTTGGGTGACTGGGTCAAGAGTGTCTTGGGTCAGTCCATTCTTTTAATTTGGAGCTTTAAAAAAGAGCAGCTACATAGGAACTTGTGCAGTAAATAATGCTTCCTGGAGTATGCCTGGCATTTCAGATGGTGTTAAAGCCCTGACCTTAATGAATGAAGAAACAAGGAAAGCCTGTAGGAACACCTGATCCACGCTATCTGACTCAACTCCAGCCTGCCTGTTTGAACTTAGCCTCCCTCAGCATGTTCGAACTGCCAGGCCATAGGGATGATTCCTCTCTCCCATAAAAGTTATGCTGATGCTTTTTTAGCTGAAGCATGAAAAGAAGGACCAGATTCCACAGCAAACCAGAAATGCAGGAAGATAACATTTTCCAGAACTTTAAAACTTGTACAGCCCTTGAACCAGAACAGGTAAATTGAACTCATGTATGTCACTTTTGTATTCTTTTTAGATCATGTTTTATGGATATAATCTTGGAGAAGTCACTCTTTATAATACAGCTGGTCTCTTCCTCAGGAAGCTATAAAAGGCTCTGGTTGTCTTGTTATAGAAATTCCTCACACAGATGGTTCCTATAGAAAGATTTCTTTTCAATGCTGATCTATTTAATAGTTATTGAAAAACTAAAGGTTATACTGTTTGTCATATGAGATTCATTTTCTAAAAAAAGCATCATGATTGGAAATGAATGAGATGTTGCCTATTATGTGTGCAGTTTAGGGAATAGCAGCGGGGAGGGGAGGTAATGGGGGTCCATTTTCTAACAGGGACTTTTGGTTTGTAAAACGTGTTATATTTTAACACAAAGACATTGTGGTCCCCTGAAAAAATATATGAGTTGGTGTTAGAAAGAACCTAAATTCTTTGGAACTGGATCCATTAATCCTGGTTCCATTAGCTAATCAGCTTCCTGTAGACACTTACCTACAAGACATGGAAAATAATGAAAAAGGAAAGGCATGAGTGTGGTTTGAGAAACAGGCTCCTTTCTCTGGGCCCATGCCCTGCCTCACAGCCTGGTGATTTTCCTGGTTCCTTCTGGATCTGCTCAGGCTCCTCTTCCCTGGGAGAGCTTCCCTTGTGTTCCTAGGTTAAACTGGGTTTCCCTCCCTGTCATTCCCACCACATCAAATTCTCCTGCCTCTCGCTGCAATTGCTGCCCCTTGGGGAGGAATGGGAATTTTAGTATGCTTGCATCCTAGGTGCTCAGCACAGTGGCTGGTATACACACCAGTGGCTTAATCAAGGCCTGTTGGAACAAAATAATTTCTGGAGTCAGTTTTTGTCTGGATGGGTTCTTCTTAGGAATGTTAGGAAAGATGGAAGGAGAAGCCAGTTGAAGGCTTTTGGGAACAAGCAAACACCTAATTTATGGGCAAAGTCCCATGTTCTATGCATTAGGCTCCAGAAGTTAGAGGGTAGCACCCATCTTATTCTGAATCATCACGAATATCAACTTCTACCCCCTGCCAAATGACAAACTTCTGCCCTGGCTTTTCTGGAAAGAAATATAATTAGAAAAGAAAGATAAAATTTGTCTATTTCCTCCCCACCCATTCTCCTACCTACCTTCCAGGAGAATTGACGTGTCTATGAAATGTAAGAGTCTGTGAGAGACTCTAACCCTGTCTTTGATCTTTTTGGTTTTAAAATACTTTTAAGGTCCATATACACTAGGAGCCCTGGACACTGTTAAGTGAAAACCAAAAGGGTAGTGACATTTTATTTTTTTTAAAATTCACTTTAAAATTAATTTTACCCAAATGTACAGTAGTATTCTTTGGTCTCATAATTTTTGCTGCCAAAACTCCCAAAAAAGCCTCCAAAGAAATAATTATCTATACAATTACACGAAATACATATTTTTCAAGCCATACTTTATTTGAATTACAATTGATTTTTCCTATTTCCATTTTATGACAACAGTGAGGGACAGATGGTTGGCCTTCCTCTGGCCTGATGTGGCCCATGATAAATTTCATAGGAGGGATTGCCATGCCCTCCATCAGTACAGCAAGAGCACTGGTCTGAAACACCTTCTCAGGGATACTGAGGCTGTACCTGTCGGCCAGGTCTTTCTCCTAAGGCCTTCATACACATGACGTATAAATATATATAAAAATAATTTAACTGTCTTTTCTTTCTCCAAGAAGTAGCAAGAGAAACAAATATCCCCAAGATGCTTTCCCAATACTTAGGTTTAAAGAATTCTATCTCAATGGTTTAAAAAGAAGAGCCTCAAACATCTTTGGCCTTTGCAGCTACTTTTTCTTTGTTGCAAAGCTAACATTCTTCATGCAGCTTTCTCTGATCTTAGAACATCCCCTGCTGCTCTCCACCCTTAGCGTTATATCCTGTAGAATTTATATGATCACTAGTCAGCTATTCACTGCCTTCTGGCAATAGTGTAAGTCACGTTTGGATCCAGGCTATCATTTCTTTTTTATGGCTATTTCCTGATATAATATTTCTGAGCATGCTGTTACTCTACCTGAAATATTCCCTCCTCCTCTCTCTGTTAACTTCAAGTCATCTTTCAAAACCCAGCCTGAATAGTGGCTCTCTCACTGAGCTTTCACCTTCTTATTTGTAAGTTTAGGGTGTTTCATCCTCTATGACCTTGAAACACTTTGTTTTCCTCCCAATACTATGAGGTGTGATAAAAATGTGATGAATGTTTAAATTAATGAAATTATTATACTAAAAGACACATTGCCATTAATCCCCCTCAAGATACAACCATTTACCTAAAATGTACTTATCCCATCATTCTTGCCACTTTCTGAAGCAGTTCTGGACGTCCTCTTTTCTAAATGTCTTTAGCTGTGCTGTTGTGGCTACCTCAATATCCTGAAATGATTCAAAATGTTTCCCTTTTACAATCACTTAGACGTTAAGGAAAATCCGGAAGTCACACGGTGCCAGATCTAGTGAAGAAGGTGGGTAAGGACACACCATAGTATTTTTTACAAGCCTGCCTTTCTGTTGGATGGCACTCAGCAGCAGCAGCATTCACTGTATTTTTAATCAGACCTTGTAAAGACCCTTACAAAAGAAGACTTCCAGAACTACTTCAGAAAATGGCAAGAACAGCAGGATAAATGTGTTTAAAGTGAGGGGGAATGTTTTCAGGAGGATAAATAGCAATGTGTTTTTACTAAAAAGAAATCATTTTAAAAATATAAACACTCACTGTATGGTTCAACCGTACCTTGTATATTTATTAAAATGAAAATTCCAATGCATATGATGTCGATGAAATAGAAGATTTAAAATGGACATAGCCTTGTACCTAGAGCACTTATATAATTACACTGAGACTATATGCATGTCATCTATGAATGCAGGACATGTTATCATTGCTATATTTATCTCTCCAGACAGAAACTTTGAGACAGTAGGCCTTATGCTTCATCTTTTTATTCTTAGAGTATATTGCAAAAACAGGCATATGGTCGATGTTCAATAAATTCTAGGTAGATGATAAAAGAAATGAATGAATAATGGTGATTTTAACTCCTTTATATGAGATTTGATCACAAAATATGATGAATGTTTTCATAAAAGTAAAAATAAATTTATTACAGTAAAGGACATTGATATTAATCTCACTAAAAGTGCACTTTCTCCCTTCAAATACACTTATCCCATCATTCTTGCCACTTTTTGAAACATTCCTGAAAATTTCCTTTTGTGAGTGTGTTTTCCTGGCTGCCTGAATGTCCTGAACTAGTTCAAACTGTTTATGGAAATTTCTGTTAGGTAAAAACATGATGATGATAGATATAGTGGCAGTGGGGATGGCTACAATGGGTTTGGTAATGATTGAAGCAGTTTTGGAGCTCGTGAAAGCTACAATAATTTTGGCAACTATAAGTCAATCTTCAAAGATGGCCCCACGAAGAGAGGAAGCTTTGGAGGCAGAATCTCTTTTCCCTATGGTGGTGGAGGTTGATACCATGCTAAGCCACAAAAACCAAAGTGGCCATGGCAGTTCCAGAAGCAGTAGTAGCTATGGCAGTTCCAGAAGGTTTTAATACACCAGAAAGCAAGGGTACACAGAAGAGGAGAGCCAGAGAATTGATAAGGAAGTTACATGACAGCATATTTGTGAACTCAGCTAAGTACAATGATAGCGGTACCTAGCTTCTACAAAGAATACATGTTTATACAATACTCACATGTTTGGGCAAGAAGCTAATTGTGACTAATTTTACAATAGGTTATTTTAATTTCTGTTCTGTGGAAAATAGAAAGCATCTAAACAAAGGATTTTAAGGCAGCTTTCTTTTCTTTTTTTTCTTTTGTATCCCTGCTGTTGGTTGCTAAATGTAATTGCTTGATTATGGCACCAGATACACATACCTTAAAAAAAAAAAAGCCCATCAAGGTGATTCCTGCTTCTGTATGAAGATAGAGCTAGTGGTATAAGAGGCAAAAGAAGCAAGGAGAGTGGCTATGCTCCACAAAGAGTGTGTTACCTCAGTCATGTTAGTCACTATAACAAAATTTCTTATATGAATGGCTTCACAGGGGAGAGGTTTGTTTCTTCCTCACATAAATCTCCAAACAGATGCTCTAAATGTGAGCAGCTCTTCTCCAAAGCAGAGTTTGGGACCCGCTTTGCCCCCATCTTGCAACAATCATGGTCACTAGACCCAGTGGCTTCAAATTAGAGAAGAGAGAAAGAGCACAGAAGATGATACTGAACATTTATGTTTGCAGCATTTGACTTCATTGCTGCTCAGATTGCACTGGCCATACCTAGCTGCAATGGAGGCAAGAAATGCAGGCTACCTGTGTGGGCCAAAAAGAAAAACATTTAGATGAAAAGCAAGCTGGTGCTCAGTTCTCAGGTTGAACTATGAAGAGTTTGCTATAGTGCACAACACATAGCACACAAACATCTCAGTTCGCTACTTGCCTACTTCCTTTTATTCATTACTATGAAACAAATGGGATCTGAGCTCTGTAGCCAATATGAGGACACCTTTGTTATCTGAAAAACAGTCTTATTGTAATTAAATCATTATAATAAACTATAGGCTGGCATGGAACAGCATTACAAGTAGTTATAGAATAAGTGTTCTTTGGCTGAGCACATAGTCTGTTTCTCCAAAACCCACTTCCTCTGTTCCCACCTCTCCACACAGACCTACATCTCTGGCTCTGGAAGGTTCACCTTTCCAAGCATGTCATGAATTTTCACAGTTGCTATATTTGGCTCTGTTGTTTGTACTCTCTGAGGTGAGTTTCTCCCGTGCCTCCTTGTGCCAGTTCAATACCAAGGACTAGAGTGGAAAAGAAAAAACTAAGGGGGAGAGAGAGAGAGAGAGAGAGAGGCCTAAGACCCAGATTGGTCCCCAATAAATCCCACATCCAGACTGAAGATTCACCTTCTCTGTGAAGTCTGCTCATGTTTCTTTTCTTATCATCTTTTCCTTCTTCTTTACAAACCTGTTCCAATCAAAATTTCTTTTTCTACAGTCTGAAAATGCTGCACACACATTAAACCTTGTGGTTTTCTAACCCTTTGGTCTTGGGACATTTCACATACTTAAAAATTATTTATGAGTAAATCCTTATGACCTAGAGCTAGGCAAAAAGTTCTTAGACTTGATACTAAAACATGATCTATTAAAGAAAAAATTCAACAAGTTGGATTTCATCAAATATAAAACTTTTTTTCTGTGAAAGACCTTGTTTAGATAATTTAAAAATATCCACAGACTAGAAATTGTAAATAATATGTCTTCCAAAAGACTTGTATCCAAAATATAAATGAACTCAACAGTAAGGCAATAAACAATCCAGCTGCACACAGGGAGGTCTGTGCATGCCCTACCGAGGTCCTGAGCAGTTCAGAAGACACCAAATCACCCTGCTGCAGACAAGCAGCCACCCGATTCCACACTACAAAGATGCAGAGGACACCAGACCACCAGACCAAGGTACTGAGTCGAGTCCTAGTCCTGCTGTTCCCGGCCCAAAGGTAGGGGCTTCTGAACCATCGTCCCATTGCTCCTGGCCCAGAGGAAGGGGCTTCCAGGCCACCATCCCTCCCTCTGCTCCCAGCCCACAGGAAAGGGCTTTTGGGTCACCATCCCTACCCCTGCTCCCGGCCCCTGTTCCACCTCACCCAGCTCAGAGGAGGTAATCCCTGCAGGCACTAACAGCCTGCCGCCCCAGTCGAAATGAGAAAACATGTAAATAAGTCTCAAAACCAGACTTCCAGATCACCTACAGCAACCCCAAAGGGAAATGAGATGGAACACTCTGATACTCAACCGACTGGACCCACTGAACTGGCAACAAAAGGGGATCTGGAAAAATTGAAATCAGAAATAATTTCTCAGATAACAGGAGAAATTGGGCCCCTAGTGCAAGACATGATTAATAAATCTAGAGAGGAGCTGAGGAACATGATGGAATCCCAACTTAAGAAACAAATGGAATCCATAAAACAGATGCAAATAGATTTCCAGGACATGAAAAACTCCATTGAAAGTCTACACAGCAGAATGAGCCAATGTGAGGACAGAATTTCAGATAGAGAAGATAAGATTGCAATTAGTGACCAGGAAAAGAAAAATTGCTTCAACATTATAAGGGAACATGAGAAATCAATCCAGCAGCTGCTAGATGATGCAAAGAAGAATAACATAAGACTGATTGGGCTCATTGAAGAAACAGGAGAGAGTGCAGATGACATAAAAAATCTCTTCACAGAAATAATGGCAGAAAACTTCCCAAGCAGGGGAAAAGAGCTTGACATACAGATAAGTGAGGCACACAGGACTCCAAATAGCCTTGATCAAAAAAAAATCTACACATAGGCATATAATTGTTAAGATTCCAGAAACACAACAGAAGAACAAAGTTCTCCAAGCAGTCAGAGAAAAGAAACAAATCACATACAAAGGAAAGCCTATCAGAATCACAGCAGACTTCTCAACAGAAACCATCAAGGCAAGAAGAGCTTGGAGTGACATATTCCAAGCCCTCAAAGAAAACAGCCTCCAACCCAGATTGATGTACCCCGCAAAACTATCTTTCAAAATGGATGGAGAAATAAGATACTTTCATGACAAAGAGCACCTTAGGAACTTCATGAATACCAAACCAGCACTCCAAAGAATTTTACACAATATCCTAGGAACAGACATTGAGGATCACAACCCCAGGAAGAAAAGCAGAATGAACCCATCTGGCATGACAAGAAATTAAATGTAAAGGGGGAGAACCCAACAAAAAGAAAAAGTCATGGCAATAACAAGTCAATACGTTTCAGTTATAACCATCAATGTTAATGGTTTCAATTCACCAATCAAAAGAAATAGACTGGCAGAATGGGTCAAGAAGCAAAATCCAACAATATGCTGCATACAAGAAACACACTTAATTTAAAAGGAAACTCATAGACTGAAAGTTAAAAGGTGGAAAATAATACTCCATGTGACAGGAACCTGAAAAAAAGCAGGAGTAGCTATCCTCTTGGCAGATCAAGTAGATTTCAAACCAACACTGATTAAGAGAGACAAAGAAGGACACTACATCCTTGTAAAGGGAAGAATCCAAGAGGAAGAGATGACAATCATAAATATCTATGCACCAAGCACTAGTGCACCCAACTATATGAAACAAATACTAACAGACATGAAAAGTCATGTATGCACTAATACAATTGTAGTGGGGGACCTCAACACCCCACTGTCACAAATAGATAGATCAACTAGACAAAAAGTAAGTAATGAAATACTAGAACTCGATCGAACTCTTGAACAAATGAACTTAACAGATGTTTACAGAGTCTTCCACCCCACAAAATCAGAATACACATTCTTCTCAGCTGCACATGGGTCATTCTCAAAAACAGACCACATACTCACACATAGAACATGTTTAAGTGCAAAGGAATTGAAGTTATCCCCTGTATATTATCAGACCATAGTGCAATGAAATTGGAGATCCATACCAAAAGAAACTCAAAAAATTTCATAAACACGTGGAAATTGAAGAACACACTTCTGAATAACCAATGGGTCACAGAGGAAATTAAAGAAGAAATCAGACAGTTCCTTCAGTTAAATAACAATGACAATACAACATATCGGAATCTATGGGACACAATGAAAGCAGTCTTACAAGGGAAATTCATAGCAGTGAATGCGCATATTAGGAAAACAGAACAAGCCCAATTAAATAACCTGATGCTGAACCTCAAGCTTCTAGAAAAAGAAGACCAGGACAACCCCAAAGCTCATACAAGGGAGGAAGTTATAAAGGTCAGAGGAGAAATCAATGCAATGGAGACTAAGAGAATGATACAAAAAATCAATGAAGCCAAGAGTTGGTTCTTTGAAAGAATCAACAAAATTGACAAACCTTTAGCCAACCTTGTCAGAAAAAGGAAAGAAAAGGCCCAAATCCATGCAATTAGCAATGAAAAAGGTGAAATTACAACAGACCCAGCAGAAATCCAGGGGATCATCAATACCTACTTCCAGAACCTATACGCCAATAAGATGGACAACACAGAAGAAATGGACCGATGCCTAGACACATATGAATTACCAAAGTTGAACGAAGAAGACCTAAAAATTCTAAACAACCTAATATCAACCAGTGAAATTGAAAACATAATTAAAAGCTTATCAACTAAGAAAAGCCCGGGCCCTGATGGCTTCACTGCTGAATTCTACAAGACATTTAGAGAGGAACTGCTGCCACTACTGTTTAAACTCTTCAATGAAATTGAAAGGGAAGCAATACTCCCAAATTCATTCCTGGAAGCAAGCATCACCTTGAACCCCAAAGCAGAGAAAGACCCAACTGAAAAAGAGAACTATAGGCCAATCTCACTAATGAACATACATGAAAAAATCCTTCATAAGATACTGGCAAACAGAATGCAGAAGATCATCAAGAAGATCATATACCCTGATCAAGTGGGATTCATCCCAAGGATTCAGGGATGGTTCAATATACGCAAATCAATCAATGTAATACACTATATCAATAAAGCCAAGGACAAAAACCATATGATTCTCTCCATAGACACAGAAAAAGCATTTGACAAAATCCAACATGCATTTATGATAAAAACCCTACAAAAAATTGGAATAGATGCTCTCTACCTCAAACTGATAAAAGCCATCTACAAAAAGCCAACAGCCAATATCATACTAAATGGTCAAAAACTGAAATCCTTCACACTAAAATCAGGAACAAGAAAAGGATGTCCACTATCACCACTCTTGTTCAATATAGTTTTGGAAACATTAGCCACGGCAATTAGACAAGAGAAAGAAATAAAAGGAATAAGGATAGGAAATGAAGAAGTCAAATTGTCATTATTTGCAGATGACATGATACTCTATATAGAAGACCCCAAGAACTCCACCAAAAGTCTTCTAGACTTAATAACCAAATTCAGTCAAGTAGCTGGTTACAAGGTCAACACACAAAAATCAATAGCTTTCCTCTACACCAATGACAGACTCACTGAGAGAGAAATAGGGCAAATAATTCCTTCACAATAGCATGCGAAAAACTGAAATACCTAGAAATCAACTGAATGAAAGAAATCAAAGACCTCTTCTCTGAAAGCTATGGCACTCTGAAAAGAGAGATTGAAGATGATATCAGAAAATGGACAGACATCCCATGCTCCTGGGTAGGAAGGATTAATATAGTGAAAATGGCCATACTTCCAAAACTTCTATATAGATTTAATGCAATTCCAATTGAGATCCCAGCAGCATACTTCATGGACCTTGAGAAAACAATCCAAAAATTCATTTGGAACAAGAAGAGACCCAGAATAGTAAAAGCAATTCTAGGTAACAGAGACATGGCAGGGGGTATCACAATCCCCAACCTGCAGCTATACTACAAACTACTGTGATAAAAACAGCATCGTACTGGCAAAGAAACAGACTTGAGGACCAGTGGAACAGATTAACAGATGCAGAAACAACACCAGACACACTCAGCCATCTTATCTTTGACAAAGGAGCCAAACACCCTCACTGGAGGAAAGATAGCCTCTTTAATAAATGGTGCTGGAAAAATTGGGCTTCAACTTGCCAAAGATTAAAACTAGACCTGTATCTCTCACCATGCACTAAACTAAAATCAAAATGGATTAAAGATCTAGATATTAAAATAGAAACTCTGAACCAGTTATAACAGAGGTTAGGTAGAACCCTTGAAGACATCGGTGTAGGAAAAGATTTTATGAACAAAACCTCAGTTGCCCGTGATCTAGCACAAACAATCAACAAATGGGATCTCTTCTTATTAAAAGGCTTGTTCACAGCAAGAGAAACCAGCAGCAGTGTGAAGAGACGACCCACAATGTGGGAAAAAATCTTCACCTGCTGTTCCTCAGACAGAGGTCTACTATCTCGAATCTATAAAGAACTTAAAAAGATCAGACCTCCCAAATTTAAAGACCCAATCCAAAAATGGGCATCTGAAATGAACAGACATTTCTCAGACAAAGAAGTAGAAATAGAAAATAAACATATGAAAAAATGTTCAACGTCACTGGTCATTCGAGAGATGCAAATGAAAACAACGCTGAGATTCCACTTCACTCCAGAAAGAATGGTTGCTATCATGAAATCAACCAATAACAAATGGTGACGGGGCTGTGGGGAAAGAGGAACCCTGCTCCACTGCTGGTGGGAATGTAGACTGGTGCAACCACTGTGGAAATCAGTATGGAGATGCCTCAGAGAAATAGGGCTGGAAGTCCCATTTGACCCTGCTATTCCACTGCTGGGGATCTTCCCCAAAGAATTAAAAGAATCATAGCACAGTGATATATGTGTGCCCATGTTCATAGCAGTGCAGTTTGTAATAGCTAAAACTTGGAAACAGCCCAAATGCCCATCAACTGGAGACTGGATAAAGAAAATGTGGGGTTTTTTAATAAAATGGAGTACTACTCAGCCATAAAAAATGAGAAATTAGAGACATTTATAGCTAAGTGGATGGACATTGAGGCAATACTCTTAAGTGAAATAAATAGGACACACATGTGTAAATACTGAATAGTTTCTCTGGTGTGAGAAACTGAAAGTGTAAATAAGGACTAAATGTATAACAGGTAATGTGAAATGGGAAGAAAAGGGGCAAAGGGGAAGGAAGTGGGAGGACTAGGGGAAAGGATAGAAGGGAATGGGATTAATATGAGGAAATGGAAAAATAGGAACAAAATCTTTGTAAATAGGGAAGACTGGAGGGGTTGAAGGGAGGCCTGGGCAAGGGTGACAAGTAAGAACCAAGAGAAGCTATGTAAAGGTGCAAATTTCCAGTGATGAATGTCATTATATTGTATACCTAAAATGTACCAATGATTAGAATGAATAATCGATAATGTAAAATAGGAAGAAAAGGTCCAAAGGGATAGGGGTAGTGGGAGGGGCAGGGGAAAGGAAAGAAGGGAAAGGAAAAATGATGAGAAATGGAAAAAATGGAAATAAAGTCTTTGTAAATAGGGAAGGGTGGAGGGGGTGAAGGGAGGGCTAGGAATGGGGAAAAAATAAGAACCAAGATGCATTATGTGAAGGTACAATTCCCAGTGTCAAATGTAATTGTGTTGTATACCTACAATGTACCAATAAAAGAATTTAATACAAAAAAATAAAATAAAATAAACAATCCACTAAGAATCTAGGTGAAAGACTTGAATATATATTTAACCAAATATATATATATATATATATATATATATATATATATATATATATGGATCAGTGCATAAAAGAAGCTCGACATGATTAGCTCTTAGGGAAGTTCAAGTTAAAGCAATAAGATACTTTGCATGCCCACTAGAATGGCCAAAAATAAAATGTACTGACAGTAAATATACTGATGGAAATTTTAAGCTGCTTAGTCTCTCACAAATTCTTAATGGGAGTAAATCTGAGTATAGTCACTCTAGAAGGATTAGGTTGTTTCTCATATGGTTAAACACATTCCCGCATATACCCTACATACAAACATTCACAGCTTTATTCGTAGTAGCTAAACAAAGAAACCCATAAATGCCCTTAAATCTGTGGATGAATAAACAAATTGGTACATCCATTCAACAGAATACTATTTAGCAACAAAAAAGAAAGAACTATGGATACATAGAGCTTCTGGGCTGGGTTTTTAAAGTATGATGCTAAATGAAAAAAAAAAACCCATTTCCAAGGATTATACACTGTATGGTCCATTTGCATATATTCTTAAAAGTGGCAAGATTATAGGGATAGAGAACAGTTCTGTGGCTACTGTGGTGAAGAGATAATTCTTTATGCTGGTCAAGGTATTAGCTGTGTAAATCTATATGAATGATAAGAAATAACTGCACATACATATGGGTTAAAATGATAAAAATAAAATCTGTAGCAAAGTAATAATAGTTATAGAATTAATCATAGTGAATCCATATCAGGTTTCTGGTTTTGATAATGGACTATAGAGATACAAGGCATTGCCATTGAGAGACTGAGGCAAAGGATACATAATGTCTCTTAGTATTATTTTTGCAACTTCGTAACAGTCTTGAATTATTTCAAAATTATTGAGATCCTCAAAGAGCTTTTGTTCAGAGGTGACACAATTATCAGTATTTACTGTATTAGAAATTAACTCATAATTCTTATGTTTAATTCATTTAAAAATAAGAATAAGCCAATTATGCAATGATATAAATAAAACATCATTATGAACAATAACAATATTTTCCAAGACAAAATAATGATGCAGAGAATGGAATTGTTCTACATTTTGCAAATCTCTTTCATGTCTAGCTTAAAGGAAGAAACTGAGTTTGTCCTGTCTTCTTCTGCATTGTATCTGTTGTGACTTTGCATGTCACCTCATCCCTGGAAAACTCTACAGTACATTCATGGGAGGACAAAAGTTAAAAAAGAAGATGCCACGCTTTCTTATGAAAAGAGTTTGGACCCTACAGATCCTCTCAAAAGGTCTTGGAAATACCCAGGGTCCCTCATTGTTCTTTAAGAACTGGTGATCTAAGTTAACTCATATCCCATAATGTTCTTGCTATTTGTTTTTGTGTCTCTGTCCTTTGTAAGACTGTGAGCTACAGCAGAGCAAGAACTCTAAATTCTGTCATTTCCCTGGAGGCTAGGACTATGCCAAGTATTTTGAAGGAACTTAATACTCATGGCCAAAAGAACAAAGAATGAGTGAAGGAAACCATTTGTTGTTCTGATTTGCTTTTCCCCTCAGAGGTCTGTAGGTGGTTACAGTTTTAAAGTTTAAGGAGAAAATCTGAGTCTCAAGAGGTGCTCTGTCTGTAGGAAGAAAGTCAGTTGGTCCAAGGAGTGGTGGACAGTGGCTGGGGGACTCCACGAGGAAAGAAAAGTTATTTGCATTCAGTGTTCCCTCTGACTTTTTGCTCCCCTTGTCTCCTGCCATCTTTGATTTTTATGTTCCTTGTCAGGACACAGGAGTACATACAGGATATATAGCACATGTTGCAAGATCCGGGAGGGATTCTTTGCAGGACCAGGCACAGCCAGGATCAATTAAGTAACAAAGAAGGTAGAAAATATAGCAGCAGCTGGAACAAATCAGTTAGTCAGGCATGTGAGTTGCAGCCCATAAAAGGTCAGCAGGCAAGGGGTGTGAGTAGCTGTGAGTGAAGCTTTCAGCTCCATGGAACTAGAAAGAGCCTAGTGATCAGCATCCTGGCATCCTGATTTCCACTCAAGCAGGCACACCATGGAAAGGGAAATTGTAGACTTCACAAATGATGGGCCAAGTTGTGCCCTCCTTGTATTTCTTGCCTGGCTTCTTCTCACTTGACCACCCCCCTCCTCAGCCTTGTATGAGTTATTCCACAGTGACAAGCTGGTTTTATGGGTTGGAGGCAGGCCTCAACTACTAAATCTCAATGAGTGAGAGAAGCTAAACCTGTGCATGAATTAGGGGACTTCTTGGAAAGAGAAGCGGGCCAGAAATGATCCCTAAATAGAAAACATCACACTTCATCTTAACACACGTGTGATATCACCAGAGATCAAATTTCAGGTTAAGTTCCAGCAACAAATAACTTCTTATTAAATTGATTAGCTACCTGCTCTTTGTAAGTTTAGTAACAAGGGATCATTATTTCCTGTGGGATTCAGTTCCTCAACCTAAGCTTTTCTCAAAATAGCTTCTCTCTCTCTCTCTCTCTCTCTCTCTCTCTCTCTCTCTGTGTCTGTGTGTGTTGTTTTAAGGGGAAACATCTAAACTGATATGTGAGAATGTTTTTCAAGTATCCTTGCAAACTTAAGCACATCGTTCCATTTTGATTAGAGTTCAGGACACAATTAGGGTAGGAGCCCCCAGTTCAAATGAAAGATTTTAACCAAAAGCAGGAATACAAACCTGATCCAAAGACCATGGTTGATAAAAGTTCATCTTCATCTTTTCATTCAACAAATAATCAGAATTCCAGAGAGTAACTACATCCTGTGAGATTAAGAGACTACAGATTCCAAAAAGATTAGATGGTGGGACTTCAATGGTGCCTGTTGGCAAATGAAATAACACAAAGTAGGACCCCAAGGAGAAACTTGTCACCTCTAACTGGTGCTTTCATTCAAGGTAGAGGCTTAGAAGAGATCATTAGGTTACAATCCATTTTCATACATGGGCTCTAATTTTTATACTCTTAAATACTCGGTGAGTTATTTTATCATCTAAGATTTAATTCAGAGACAAGCTGTGTATTGACGCTGAGTAAGCTAGTAAGAACGAGAAGTGAGGCTTAGATTCAGATCTTTGACTCCAGAAATTTTCCTAAGCTACTTTTAGGATGAGAATGAAATGAGATCTTATGCGGGAAAGGGTATTGGAAAGTCACATAAAGAGATCGGGTATTGCCATTGTTAAAGTATTTTCCACGTAATTGTACTGAAGGCTGAAAAGGTATAATCCCTTGCCTCTTTACACTTTCAAACAACTTCATGCTTAAGTGCATTCCTTTCCATGTAGTGTTTATTGAGTGCTTACTGTGCCCTGCTTTGTACCTTAGAGGAATAAAAGAGAAGGCCATAATAAATTATCTCACTTCACTTATGTTTGGGAATGAGCACAGCATGGGTACAAGGGGGACTTTGGAAATTATGACAAGGAGGCAAGGAAAGGGGAGCAAGTTCGGGAGAAGCTGGTTGGTTCCACTTGGTGCATGAAGACTGGGTGCCAGGTTATCCTTTTGAAGGATGCTTAAGGCATTGCTGATGACAGGGCAGTGGGACTTGAGCAGAGAGGTGTGATTGGGTAGATGGAGATGTCATCCCCAAAGAGAAAGAACAACTGTCTGAATTCCATTAACCTTTGGCAGTATGTAAATATGCAGAAATGCAGAATGTGTTCCAAAGCACTAGTTTGTATCTGCTGGGCTATGGCATCTTCTCTCTGAATATTTTTTGTTGTTTTTGTTTTTGTTTCTTATAGTATTGAAGATTGAATCCAGGGCTTCACACTGAGCTATATTCCCAACCTTTTCTATTTTTTTATTTTGAGACAGGGTCTTGCTAAATTGCCCAGGCTGAGCTTGACCTTGCAATCTTCCTTCCTCAGTTCCCCAAACAGCTGGGATTACAGGTTTGTGCCACTGTGTCCAGCTTCAGAATTATTTTTCTGGGGAGAAGGAACAATGCAGGTAGCTCCAATGAGCATTTAGTTTATTCTATGCAAATATTAAATGCTCACCAACTTATCCAGAGCATGGAACCCAAGCAACAGCACCTCAGGATTACATAGGAAGGGTACGAGTGAAAACGAAGTGAACCAGAAAGTTCAGAAGCAGGCTGAAATTGTTGTTAGGATCATGCACAGTGAATCTGCAGTAATCTGAGATCCTTTTCTTCTCCCTGAAAAATTTGACACTAAGAGAAATTTAATCCTGCAATAAAAAGGTCTTTTCTATCATATTGTAGTTATTTAGGGCATAAATATGGCCCTCCCAATTTATAGAAGGATCCCTTGCAGATGAATATATATTAAGCTTGGATGTAAGGCTGAGTTAAATACCTAAAAGAAAAAAAAAAGGATGAGAAGCATTTTGTTGTGTAGATGTAAAACTGGGGAGTAGGCGCACCCACAAGAAGTGCTCTCTTGTACACCACATTTTTTTTTCCCAGAGGAGGTTGAAGAGTCAAAAAGAGCCCCAATTAGCTCAGGATTGGAGACGTGGGCTGAGAAGATAACATGAGTCAGTATTGAGTTGTTGTTCTCTATAAAATAACGCCTGTATATGCCAAGAAGGGAAAGAAGAGAATTCAAAGCAGCAAAAGAGAAAATACTCCTTGCCTGTACATAAACAAGTTAACAAAAGGTCTGAATGTGACCTTACGTGGCTCAGTTGCTCAGAGACCACTTGAACCTCTTGATCCAAGAAGGTTCAAAGCAGTGAAATCCACTGCATGACTCTGGGAGTGCATTAAAACCACACAGACCTGTTGTTTCTGTCACAGACCTGCAATATCCACTCTCCCAAGAGGATACAGGAAGCAGTTTATTTTATCAAGATTCTTAAGCTTCTTTAGTCAGAAATCTCTGATTACCCAGCAGCCTTCAGGAGAACTGAATTCTTCTTTGAAAAATGCCAAATCTTATCTCTCTTAACACAGTTGGTTCTCAATAAGTATTTGCATAGATGCGTCAATCAGATAAACTAAGAGAAGGGCTGGGGATTTAGCTCAGTGGTTTCGCTGCCTGCTGTGCAAGCGCAAGGACCTGAGTTCGATCCCCAGTACAAAAAAAAAAAAAAAAAGATAAACTAAGGGAAGCCATGCAGGGTTTAAACACACCAGGCACCATTTTCAATGTGAGAATCAAGGCCGGAAATCTGTGAGGAAGTCAGGTATCAGAGATACTGGGGAAGGTCCTTGGGATGGGGACGGAAAATAAAAGGACAAAAAAGATGAAGTTCCTCTCACCTCAATTTTTGACAAGGACTAAGGAAAATGCTTTCAGCTGAGAAGTCAGAGTGACACAGAAGATAGGTGCTGCAGCACCAGGTGCAGGTATACCTCTTTCCAGCTCTGCCACATCCTGTTGCTGCATCAGGAGTCTGAGGCATTGCTTCAACTGGCTCATTCCCCTGGGCCTCAGTTTCTCCTTCGATGATGGGAGGATGAAGGCTTTGGGGGCTCTCTTGGCTGACTTCAGCAACATGGGCACATGCCCCCAAGTCCTGAGCAGTTCTGATAGTTGGGTGAAAGGCTGGTAGGACCAGGAATGAGAGAGGAGGAAGTGGCTATTGTACTTTTACTGGCCAGCTCTGTGAGGCCCTGTGTGTGACATTTGTACTGCAGGGGAATACATTTTCTGTATCAAGGATCTTTCAACAATGACTTTTAGCTCAGCCTCCTCTGTCAGACAATTTTCAATCTGATAAGGATTTTAGGTAGTTCCGTACCCTTGTTTTACAGGTGAGCATTCACAGGTCCAAAACACCTGACTCCCCAATTCCAGAATGAAATTCTAATCTCTGAACCCCAGGGCCACTTTTTGTCCCTTGATTGGTCTCAGCCAACAGACGAAAGCATGGAGCTTGCTGTTTAACATCTGCTTTCTGGCTCACTGGATGTCTAGGCTCCAGGGCATATTTACTTAGATACACTGTATGAATTAATTTTGTTTCTCAAATAGGAGTGGTAAATAACAATGACTAGAGGCAGTCCTGTTTTTATGTGGCAGAAATTTATGAAAGTATTTATAGTTCTAGTGAAGGGCAGTGGGGTTTGGGAAGCATTGTGAGGTAGGGAACAGTGGATTTGCCATAGCAATGGAAGCAAGGGAGCCTACAACATACCTCCTTTCCTTTCTGAGTTTCTGGAAAACTTTATACCCAGGCCCATGGGAGTGGAGGTGTGGGCTTCCATTTGCAAGTCTGGCTCTTTTTTCTCTCCCACTCTTTGGACTGTGACCCCTGGTCCCTGCATTGAGGACCTCTCTCCATTGCTGACATGTTGATCAATCAGGGCACACATAGAACCAAGTCTCACAGGGCTGGTGCATCAGTGTCCTAGGGCTGCCCTAGAAAAGTGCCCAAATAGAGTGGCTCGAACAATAGAAGTTTATTCTTTGACAGTTCTGGGGACCAGAAATCTGAAACGAAGCTGTTGACAAGGTCACACTTATTCTGAAGGCTCTAGGGAAGATTCCCTTTTTTGTTTATCCCTAGCTTCAATCCTTAGCCTTCCTTGGTATGTGGCTATATCCCTCCAATCTCTACCTTTATCATTACATAATCTTTTCCTGTGTGTCTATATCTCTCTTTTCCTCTTCTTATAAAGACAGTAGTCACATTGGATTTTAAGGTCCACCCAAATCCAGTATGATCTTATCATGAATGAACTCCTTATATCTGCAAAGAACCTGTTTTTAAATAAGGACCTATTCCAAGGTTCTGGGTGGACATGGATTTAGGGGAACACTATTCAGTCCAGTGTAGTGGGACTTTACAGTTCTTTTAGAGTGAATTCTAGAGACAGATATCTGACTGCTCAGTGTCCAATATCTATAGAATTTTTTTCTTTCTCAGCGTAGGTTGGGTTTAGCTCCAAATGCTCCCTGTTTTCAGTTCTTGTCCATCACCTCTCAATTCAGGCTCTTTGTTTCTTGTTGACTACAGTCTATTAACATCACAAAGGACATTTAAAACTGAGTGACTGCCATTATTATTTCCTCTTAAGCAAATCTATTTCCAACTTTTCCCCTCCTCCACCCTATAGCCCCACTGACTCCAGCTGCTGACAAACTACTTCAGACATGCTACTGAGCATTTTCCAGAATGTATTCCCAAGTTCCCTCCCCAAGCCTTGACTCTGGTTTGAATACCTACCTCTTCCTGGAGCCTCTAACACCATGACTCAGCTTCCATGATGGTTCCCCTCCCCTGACCTTGTGTTCCATCAGCATGTTGCTCATACTCCCCTTATAGCACTTGGCCACCTCTGCCATGTGCATCTGTTTGGGAATCTGCTCCTTTTGTTCTCCCAGGCCTTTTCTACCATCGTGCCTCCCTACAGATGTCTCACCACACAGAATGGGGTTTGGCAGCCCTCTCTCGTCTTTCTTCTGCTCCAGGTGACTCTTGGAAGAAGCTGGCCTGTCAGGTAAGGAAACTCAGAGCTCCTTCTCCTTCTTTCCCAATTCCTGGCAAGAAAAACTAGAGTGGAGGATGAGTCAGGGTCCACAATGTTAATCAAAGTATGTTACTAGGGGATAGGTGCTAATGGGAGAATGTGAATAAGTCAGTCTCCTCTTCTCTCTCTCTCAATAAAATGTAGCTCAGAGTTTCCTTCTATTAAAAACATGCTCTCATACCTCTCTTTGCTGTGTGATTGTCATCTTCAAAAATCAATTCAGAATCAGAGGGAGCCACATTACTCAGAGTCCCCGGAGAAGCAGAGCCAAAAGGAGACATATTATGAAGAAATGTATTATGAGGGACTGGCTGATACAATTTTGGAGGCTCAAAGTCTCCCAATCTGCCTCCTGCAGGCTGGAGATTCAAGAAAGCTGATGCTATGGTTCTAGTCCAGACCCTAAGACCTGAGAAGCAGGGGAACCCGTTGTGTAAGTTCTAGTCTCAGTCCATGCTGATGTGTGAGGGTAGGAATGATGGAGATTCCAGCTCCAGAGGAAGGAGGATTAGTTCTTCCTCCTTTTTATTCTGCTGGGGCCCTCAATGGACTGGATGATGCCAGACCACATTGGGGTGCATGATCTTGGTTACTCAGCCCACAATTTCAGACATGAATCTCTCTGGAAACACACAGTTGCACCCAGAAATAATATTTTACCAGCTATCTGGGCATCTCTTATCCCAGTTACACTGACATATAAAATTAACCATCATAAATGTCAAGGGGACAAAAATCCACAAAGGCCTGTTTACTTAGGCTAATGGAATCTTCCCGATTCTGTACCATGTAGTTACATCACCAGAGGCAGAGTCTACATTGGATCTTCACATGGACCAAGTCTGATGGCTGTCACCTGACAAATACTCTCCTTCTTCCTTAGTAATAGTTCTCCCAACTTTTGTTGTTCTGACAACTTTATTTCCACCCTCCTATGCATCTTCAAGTGGTTATGTAAGTTCTTGCACAAGGAGATAAATAAGATGGTGCATATAGATTCTTGCAAGTGTACTCAGAGTGAAAAAGTATGCCTTCCTCTACTCCTACTTATAGCTGCCTGGACTTCAGATGTGATGGCTGAATTTGAGCAACCACTTTTAGACCATGAAGAAGAAATTACCCTCATGGTCATAGTGAAACTATATCAGCCTTGAACTATGTTTCATTTATATGAAAGAAAAATGAATATTTTTCCTCTTGAAGAGTTATTTTATTGTTGCAAGTGTTGAGGGAGTTCCTGAACACTCATAACTGAGCTTTGAGAACCACAGTTGCAGCTAGCAATGAGCCACCTTCTCCTGGACAGACCCTCTCTGTGTGACTCTTATGACCCATAGGAGGTGGTGATGGTGAAACAGAATCTGAGGATTTGGAATTCCAGGTTCCTGCTATGAAAGGAAACTTTTCACTTATCTTTGAGTGACCCCTTCTTAGTCTCTGACTGAATCTAACTCACTGTTTCTAAACCTATTTTTTCATTACTGATTCTCCAAGGACACTTTGGAATATGTGTTTCCTAATCACTCCCCTGTCATAAAATTTTAACAACACAGGGACACTAAGTATCTGTTTATGTACTTAAGTGCATTTGTGCTTTATACAGAAAAATAAGTATATAATAATTTGTGCTCACCTTCAGCCCACAGCCAATGTCTGCTCCCATGGGAAAGACATCGCCCCCACTGAATCCCTGCTGAGCTCCTGTTAGCACACTCTAACTGAAGACACTGCTGATGCCCAATGATCCATGAGATTTGTTTTAAGCCATCCCACGCAGACCTGAGGGCTTGCTGGGTTGGCCTTGGCCTCTTGAGCTGCTGTAACAAACTACCACAAGCTGGGTGCCTTGAACAGCACACATTTATATCTCACAGTCCTGGAGTCAGGAAGTCTGAGACCAGGGTTCTAGCATGGTCAGGCCCTGTGAAGGCCCCTTCCTGGCTTGCAGCAGTTCTGCACGTGGCTCATTTCTTTAGAATATTCAAGCCTCAGCTCCAGCACCACAATTGGTGACCTTGTGTTCATTCTATAGCAACAAACTGTATCCCTCCCCTTCTTGGCTCTGTGCATACTTTATCTTTTCCTTAACATCATTTTCTGAAATTGTCTCATGGACTGACCTACTTGTTTATGTTGTCTCTACCCACTAGAATGTAAAGATCCATGAAAGACTGTGTCCATTTTTCTACAGGTGTTTTCTAAGTACCTAGAATAAGCCCCGTTACTCAGCAGGTGCTCAATAAATGTGGAATAAACAAGCAACACCTCCTCATACCTTCAGAACACCATGTTATTTTCTCACCCTTGGAAATGTGGATGATTTTAATAACATACACACACACAACATATGTGTGTACACACATCCCACTCTAGAGGTTAGAGGGAGTTTTACCCCTCTCCCCATTTTCCCATCAGAGGTTCTCAGCTTTCCAAGTAGGGAAGGTATTTTTAGTCCCATTTTGTCCAGAAATCTTCTCAGGCTGGTGAAACTGAGGTATCCTGACCCAAATCCAGCCTCTCTTCAGTGTATGCCCTCCTTTCTCACTAGAAAGCATCCTCCTTTCCTGCCCAGGAAGGAGTCTCAGCTTCCCAGCCTTGAATGTAAGGGGTGGCCTCAAATCCTCAGACAGCCAAGCTCCACTGATGGCCACTCTGCCCTAAGGTACACTATGCATGGAAGAGCTGGCTTGCTCTTGCCTCCTAGCATTTCCACAACAGGCCTTGGCCCAGTCTGTCTTTCTTGATGGTGTCAGAAACTCTCTGCTTCCTTGGCTTAGAAGGCTGGCCCTGGCAGTGGTCAGGCAGAAGTGTTTGCTCCCGGTTTGTCTGCAGCTAGGAAGAATTCTGACAAGAGACAGATTGGGAATGGGGATAAGGGATGGGCTGGCTTTCATCCAGTTAGCTGTCACTCACACGGTGCCTTGAACGAGACTCCCTTAGAATATGAAATGGGTCCTCTCTTCAGGGAAACCCTGAAAGAAACCATCTCAAATACCCAGCAATATAGAATGTATTTTTTTAAATAATTGGACACAGCCTAAATGTCCAACAATGTGGGAATGGTTAAATAAAGTACAATAAAACCATGGCATGTCATCCATTATGAATGTTGGATAGAAGCATCTAACCATCATCTGGAGACATGCTAAACATCAACAAATACCAGGTGATAAGAGAGGATGAAAAAGTGCTATACTCTTATAGCTGCAACATGAAGGAAAAACAATGGTGAGAGAGTAATTGCGGAGAAAGATGTCCAGTTGTAAAGGATAGAGAATAACTTATTACAGAGTTATGGTTTTGGGTGTCGTTATTCCCTTTGTTTTTTTCTCATTCCCTTAAATAATTTCCCTTAAGAAGCATTCGATGTTGTTTTTGTAATTCATGATAAACATGTTTTTATTCCTAAACATCAAAAAGAAAAAGATTAAAAATTTACTGGTATTCCTACTAGTAGTAATAATTGGGTCATAAATTTCTCATTTTCTCTACATGCATACAAATCTACATTTTATAAGCAAAAAGGAAATTATACTCTACCAAAAATTTATAATATATTTTATCCAATAACATTTTATGAACATTTTAACATTGTCAATAGTCTCCCACAATATTATTTAAAATCTACTTAGCTTGTGTAGTCTAAATGTCACATCTAGTTTATCTTCTATTGTATGTTTAGATTAGTTGTAGTATTTTAATGTTTTGGATGACAATTGTGGACATTCTTGCTAACTAATTTTCCCCATATATTCTTGATTATGTACTTAATATAATATTCCTAAAGTAGGACTTTTAAGTACTCGGGAACATTCAATTTTAAATATATATATTATATATACATGTATATAAAGTCTGTCACTATAAATTAATTGTCCAACAATATGGGAATGGTTAAATATGGAAGCACAATAAATTTAATAACCATGGAAGAATGTGTTAGATATCTTTCCATTGCAGTTCTTAAAAACTTAAATTGCTTTAGAAAAAGAAAGCAGAGGATAAGGGGAAGAGAGATTGATTGTTCACATAATTGCCAAGTTCCCTGAGTAGATCTCATTTTAAGTAAGGTTTGATTCAGGTTCAAAAACATTCTTGGGACCCATTTCTAGACCTGGCTTCTTCTGAGGTGAGTTTCTCCTCTGTGTGCCATCAACTCAATGTCCAGGCCGGAAAAGAAATAGTCTAATAAAGCTTGATACCTGAGTCTCATTGGCCCTGGCCAGGTCTACAGAACACAGGGGCCAATAGTGAAGCCACAGTGAAGGCCCTGCCACATGCTCCTTCTGTGGGGCTCAGGGACAGTTAGGGTGCCATGAATCTTGTGCGCTGTGTGTGTGTGTGTGTATGTGTGGTAGCTTCCACAAAGCCAAGGCAAGGTATATACCAACAAGAAGGGATAGTGGATGTTGAGTGATTATATGTAAAATAATTTGGTAAGAGATTTGCATCATTTGAAAAGATAACGTCAAAATCCATATCAGATCACATCTGTGTGTTCTTAAAACATATTCACAGTTCCAAATTGCTGGTAGGATAATGTCTTCCATGGTTGTCTTCCTCTAACCCAACTCACTTTTTCCTATCTTTGTCTTAACAATACTACCCTTTAATCTTGGCCAAGCCTTATTAATCTCAGAGCCTCAGATTATGATCTATAAAATGTGGCTATTAACACTTACTTTGATCTAGCTGATGGGATAGCAGTAAGTCCTACAAAATGAGCCCATGTCTGATAAAACCACAGCATCCCATGTTTGGCTAGATATTTCCTAATTAGCTCCAGGAAGCAGATTCACAAGAAAATAACTTGTCTGTGATTTTCAAATTGCCTGTTTGAAATTTATTGTGTACCCTTGTGGAAGGAATCCAATCATTTGACAATTTTTCCTCATATGAAACATATAACTAAAAATACATAATACATATGATTTCAAATACATAATTTTAAGGCAAAAAATAAGGCTCTATATAAGTGCAAGTTAGATTAGATTATCAACCAATGAGGAACTCATCTGTGATTCAAGTCCTGCTGGCATTTAATGTTCATATTGCAATGGTTGCTCTTCCCTAGCTCCAGGCCAGAACTAGGAGAGATTCTTTAAGACCTTCTCCGTGAGTGGTCTGTGGAGCAGAAACCCACAAATGGGTATGAACTCCGCTCTGCTGCTTCAAGGTGTCCTGTGCTGTGCCACCAGTCTCTACTCATTAACTCTTCAACTGAATTATTGATTGATTGATTGATTTAGTTTTGCTTAAATTCTTTTATTGGAACATTTTAGGTGTACAACACATTTACATTTATCATTGGGAGCTTGTACCTGTATATGATGTATCTTGGGTCTTATTTTTTCCCCATTCCCTGTGCTCCCTTCACCCGCTCCACCTTTCCCTATTTACTAAGACTTTGTTTCCATTTTTTCCTTTTGTCATGATTTTTCCTTTCCCTTCTTTCCTTTCCCCTTTCCCTCCAACGTCCCCTACCCCTTTGCCCCTTTTCTTCCTATTTCATATTATCAATTATTCATTTTAATCATTTTAATCCTTATTTACACTTTCAGTTTCTCACACTAGGGAAACTATTTGGTATTTACACATGTGTGTCCTATTCATTTCACTTAAGAGTATGTCCTCAATATGCATCCGTTTAGATATAAATATATCTAGTTTCTCATTCTTCATGTCTGAGTAGTATTCCATTTTATAAAAAAAACCACATCTTCTTTATCCAGTTTCCAGTTGATAGGCACCTGGGCTGTTTGCAAGCTTTTGCTATTACAAACTGTGCCGCTATAAACATGGGTGCACATATATCGCTGTGGTATGATTCTTTTAATTCTTTGGGGAAGATTCCCAGCAGGGGAATAGCTGGGTCAAATGCGACCTCTAGTCCTAGTTCTTTGAGGTATCTCCATACTGACTTCCACAGTGGTTGCACCAATCTGCACTCCCACCAACAATGGAGAAGGGTTCCTTTCGCCCCACACCCCCGCCAGCATTTGTTATTGGTTGATTTCTTGATAGCAGCCATTCTTTCTGGGGTGAGGTGGAATCTCAGTGTTGTTTTCATTTGCATCTCTTGAATGAACAGTGATGTTGAACATTTTTTCATATGTTTATTTGCTACTTTTACTTCTTTGAGAAATGTCTGTTCATTTCAGATGCCCATTTTTGAATTGAGTCTTTGAATTTGGGGGGTCTGATTTTTTTCAGTTCTTTATATAATCTAGATAGTAGTCCTTTGTCTGAGGTGCAGCTGCTAAAATTTTTTTTCCCACATTGTAGGTTGTCTCTTAGCTCTTTTGGTGGTTTCTCTGGCAGTTCAGAAGCTTTTTAATAAGATGAGATCCCAGTTGTTGATTCTTTATGCTAGTTCCCATGCTACTGAGGATTTGTTTGTAAAGTCTTTTCCTATGCCAATGTCTTCAAGAGATCTACCTAACTTATCTTCCAGCAAGGATAGTGTTTCTGTTTTAGTATTTAGATCTTTAATCCACTTTGATCTTAATTTAGTGCATGGTGATAGGTATGGGTCTAGTTTTAATCTTGGCAGGTTGAAATCCAGTTTTTCCAACACCATTTATTAAATGGACTATCTTTCCTCCAGTGAGGGTGGTTGGCTCCTTTGTCAAAGATGAGGTGGCTGAGTATGTCTAGAGTTGTTTCTGCACCTTCTAATCTATTCCACTGATCCTCAGGTCTGTTTCTTTGCCAGTACCATGCTGTTTTTATCACAGTGGCTTTATAGTATAGTTTCAAGATGGGGACTGTGATACCCCCTGCCATGTCTGTGTTGCCTAGAATTGCTTTTGCTATTCTAGGTCTCTTCTGGTTCCAAAGAAATTTTTGGATTGTTTTCTCTAGCTCTCTTAAATATATTGTCGGGATTTCAATTGGCATTGCATTAAATCTATATAGCAGTTTTGGAAGTATGGCCATTTTCACTCTATTGGTTCTTCCTACCCAGGAACAGGGGATGTCTTTCCATTTTCTTATGTCCTCTTCGATCTCTTTTTTCAGAGTGCTGTACTTTTCAGTGTAGAGGTCTTTTGCTTCCTTTGTTAGACTGATTGCTAGATATTTCATTTTTTGGGAGTGTTATTATAAAAGGAATTATTTCCCTAATTTCTCTCTCAGTGAGTCTGTTATTTGTGTATAAGAAGGTATTGTTTTTTGAGTGTTGACCTTGTATCCAGCTACTCTACTGAATCTGTCAATTAAGTCTAGAAGTCTTTTAGCAGAGTTTTTTGGGTCTTCTATGTAGAGTATCAAATTGTCAGCAAATAATGACAGTTTAACCTCTTCCTTTCTTATCTTTATTCCTTTTCTTTCTCTTTTCTAATTGCTGTGGCTAATGTTTCCAGAACTATGTGGAACAGGAGTGGTGATAGTGGGCATCCTTGTCTTGTTCCTGATTTTAGCATGGAAGTTTTCAGTTTTTGACCATTTAGTATGATGTTGGCTGTTGGTTTTTCACTGATAGCCTTAATCGGGTTGAGATAAAGACCTTCTATTCCAATGTTCTGTTGAGTTTTTGTCATGAATGGGTTTTGGATTTTGTCAAATGTCTTTTCTGCATCTATTGAGATGGTCATATGGTTTTTGTCCTTGGCTCTGTTAATATAGTGTATTACATTTATTGATTTATGTATGTTGAACCATCCCTGCATCTCTGGGATAAATCCAACTTGGTCAGGGTGTATGATAGATATTCTTGATTACTCTCTGTATTCTGTTTATTAGTATCTTATTGAGGATTTTTCCATCTATATTCATTAGGGAGATTGGCCTGTAGTTCTCTTTTTGGGTTGGGTCTTTCCCTGGTTTTGGAATCAAAGTCACACTTGCTTCCAGGAATGAATTTGGAAGTATTGCTTCCCTTTCAATTTCCTTGATGAGTTTAAAGAATAATGGTGATAGTTCTTCTTTAAATGTCTTTTAAAACTCACCCATGAAGCCATCAGGACCTGCGATTTTCTTTGTTGGTAAATTTTTTATTACACTTTCAATTTCACTCATTGTAATTGAGGTGTTTAGAATTTCTGTATCTTCTTCATTTAACTTTGGCAATTCATATGTATCTTGGAATCTGCCCATTTCGTCTGTGTTTTCCATTTTATCAGAGTACAGGTTCTCAAAGTAGGTATTGATGGTCCTCTGGATTAGTTTGGCTAAAGGTTTGTTGATTTTATTTATTCTTTTGAAAAACCAACTCTTTGATTCATTGATTTTTTTGTATTGTTCCCTTAGTCTCCATTGCATTGATTTCTGCTCTGATCTTTATAATTTCCTGTCTTGTGTGGGCTTTGGGTTTGTTATTCTCTTCTTTTTCTAGGAAGTTGAGGTTCTGCATTAGGTTATTTATTTGAGTTCTCTCTGTTTTCCTAATAGGGGCATTCACTGCTATGAATTTCCCGCATAGAACTGCTTTCATTGTGTCCCATAGATTCTTATATGTTGTACTGGCATTATAATTTACTTGTAGAAACTGTCTAATTTCTTCTTTAATTTCCTCTGTGGCCCATTGGTTGTTCAGGAGGGTGTTATTCAATTTCCATGTGTTTGTGGGGGTTTTGAAGTTTTTTATGTTATTGATCTCCAATTTATAGCACTATGGTCTGATAATATACAGGGGGTAACTTCAGTTCTTTTGCATTTACTTAGACATGTCCTATGAGCTAGCATGTGGTCTATTTTGGAGAATAACCCATGTGTAGCTGAAAAGAATGTGTATTCTAATTTTGTGGTGTGGAACACTCTGTAAACATCTATTAAGTCCATTTGTTCAATACCTTGGTTCAGTTCTAGAATTTCATTGTTGATTTTTTTGTCTAAATGATCCATCTATTTTTTGACAGTGGGGTATTGAGGTCCGCCACTACAATTGTATTAGTGCTTATTTTGTTTTTCATGTCCATTAATATTTGTTTTGTATAAGTGGGGGCATTCGTATTTGGTGCATATGTACCTATGATTGTCATCTCTTCCTCTTGGATTGTTCCCTTCACAAGGATGTAGTGACTATCTTTGTCTCCTTAATTAGTTTTGGTTTGAAATCTTCTTTGTCTGCAAATAAGATTGCTATCCCTGCTTTTTTCCAGGTTCCTTTCGCATGGAGAACTGCTTTCCATCCTTTTATTTTCAGTCTATGAATTTATTTTTGAGTTAGATATGATTCTTGTATACAGCATATTGTTGGATTTTGCTTCTTAATCTATTCTCTCAGTCTATTTCTTTTGATTGGTGAATTGAGGCTATTAACATTGGTGGTTATAATTGATAGATATTGACTCATCCTTGTCATGATGTTTTACTGTTGTTGGCTCTTTTATTTTTTATTTTTCCCCCTTTCCCTTTAGTTTCCTGCCTTGCCTGGTGGCTTCCCTCTGTTGGGCCTCTTGGAGTTGTGACCTTCATTGTCTTTTTCTAGGATATTGTTTAGAATTGTTTGGAGTGCTGGTTTAGTGTTCATGAAATTTCTCAGGTGTTCTTTGTCATGGAAGTATCTAATTTCCCCTTTGATTTTAAAAGCTAATTTTGCAGGATACAACAGTCTAGACTGCAAGTCATTTTCTTTTAGGGTCTGAATTACTTCACTCCAGGGTCCCCTTGACTTGAGGGTTTGTGTTGAGAAGTCTGCTGTGATTCTGATGGGCTTTCTTTTGTAGGTGATTTGTTTCTAACTGCTTGTAGGATTTTGTTCTTCTGTTGCGCTTTGGGGATCTTGACTATTATATATCTAGGTATAGATTTGTTTTGATCGTGGCTAGTTGGAGTTCTATGTGCCTCACTTATCTGTATGTACAGTTCTCTACCTCTATCTGGGAAGTTTTCTACTATTACTTTTGTGAACAGTTTTTTATGTCAATTGTACTTTTTCCTGCTTTTTTTGTGGACTCCTATCAGTCTTACATTATTCTTCTTTGTATCACCTAGTAGCTGCTGGATTGATTTCTCATGATCCCTTACTATTTTGAAGAAATCTCTGTTTCCATGGCCATTAACCTCTATCCTGTCTTCCATATTCAATATTCTATCTTCACATTCCCTTAATCTTCTGTGCATACCTTCAGTGGAGTTTTTAATCTCCTGGATATCTGGTTGAATCTGTTTTATGGATTCCATTTCTTTCTTATTTTGGGTGATCATGGTTTCCATTTCTTTCTTATGCTGGGCATTCCTGGCTTCCAGCATGTTTCTGAACTCATCTATTTTTTTAAATCTGTTTCTGTTCTAGAGCCTCTAATCATGTCTTTCATTCTGTTCACCATCTCTGTAGTTATCTGGGAAATTATTTCTGCTTTGAATTTTTCCAGGGGCCTCATTCATCTGTTTTGTTACTTCCTGTGCTATCAGTTCAGGGTGTCCAGGTGGTCAGTTCTCAGACTTTTCCACCTTGTTTCCCCCAGAATTTATCCTTGTTGCGGGTGGAAGTCTGAGTTTTTGCCTTGCTTAAATGTCTTCTCATTTTTGTTTTTGGTACTGTCCTTGGTTTAATTCCTGGGTTGATATTTCTAAATTGCTTATTGTAAGTATCTTTGTTGCTTGTAATTAGGACACTTATGGAATAACTGCTTCTCAGAGGTGTCTTCCAGATATAGCTGGTCTTTAGGTTTTGAGTCTCTAATGACTCTGAGGCCGTCTCATTTTCATTATACCAGGAAGGACAACTGATTAGATCGATCAGAATACTTAGCCCAAGTGATACAATCAGCAACACTATAGCATCAAGTACATCTTAGAAAATGAACATTTGTGGTAGTTATCAATCTATCACCTTGAACTGCATGAATTAAATCAAAATCGAGGACTACCCAGCATATATTTATAGTGAATAAACTCTTCAATAGAGCAACTTCACCCTTCGGGATGGAGAGATAGAAGGAGTTGGGGAGGGAGGGATTAATATGTAGAAGGATAGGGGAAGGTTAGCAGTGAGGCCAGAGGACACAGGCAAGAGAAGGAAAAAGAGAAGAAAAGAAAAATAAAGAAGAAATCTGAATTAGGACCAGAAGAGGAACAAAAACGGAGATGAAGAACAATGTGGGACAGCAAGAGAGTGAGTGTGTGTGAGAGAGAGAAAGGAAAGAGAAAGAAAAAAAAGAAGAGAAAAATAAAAATTTGAAAAGAGTAGGAAAAAAATTAAAAATAAGAGCAAAAAAATAATTTTGAAAGTAACAAATAAAAATGAAAATGAAAATGAAGGACCTCCTTCAGGGTATGTCTCTGCTGTCACAATCAACAACGTGGGCAGCAGTGTGCAGATACAAGTCAATGAGTCTTAGCAAGCCATTCTCAGACCGGTGGGATTCAGGCAGATTTCTGGCTGCAAGTCCCAAGTTGAGCTCCCTGTCCTCCTGCAGGGTTGAACTCTGCAAGGTTCTACTGCAGGTTCTGACTGCCATTCCTCTGAAGATAGTCCAGGTTCCGACGGGAGGTGATGATCCCTCCAACTTACCAAGTACGGTGGTCTGGTGTCCCCTGTGCCTTTGTAGTGTGGAACCAGGTAGCAGCACAGCCAGGAGGCCAGAGGCGCAGGGGGAGAGGGGGTGCCGCAGGTCCCTGCATGGCTAAGCGGGTTGCTGCCTTGGATATGGCAAGTGGTGAAGGGTCCTCACCTTCTGGCTGGTCACTAGTGGGTGTGGCGCAGGGTGGATGGAGCAGGGCTCCCCGCAGCCCAGGACCTCTCTTTCACGCCAGCTAAGCGGGTGGCTGCCGTGGGTGTGGCCTTCAACTGAATTCTTATTGGTGTCTTGCAGCAGGTAGCCCGAGTGAGCAAGAGCTCATGTCTTATTCTCCTTCAGGTCACTGTCTCTTCTTAAATTTGGGGCTGGTCTATCGTTCTGGGGCCTCAGATCTTGATTAATTAAAGAAAGTTCATGAGTTTACAGATTGGCTTCTTTTCTTATAAGATCAGGAACAATCCTCTTTCCAGCTCTCAAAATTATGAGAAGAAACTGGAAATTCTGCTCTAAGTTTTAACTTGAAACCTTGTACTGATTGTACGAGGCAGGCACCAGTAGAACCCTTGTTTTAAAAATGAGATGAACTGTTAAGTCCAAGGTTCTACAGAGCTTGGAAAGAGTGGAGCTGCAACCTCAACCAAACTCTTTTAACCCCTGTGCCGAATAATCTTCCTACCTGTATCTTTTGGGAATGGCACCTTCCTTAGACTGACCTAAAAAGTAGAGTCACTTCACAGCAGACTTCAAATGCTTCAAATATGGCCTCTTGCTTGCGGTCAGTCAAAGATTCATACCCAAGAGTGATTTGGTATTTATGAAGAATATTTATCCTATGAAAAGAATAATCTAGCATTATTGCAGATGGTACATCAGAAAAGCCCAAAACTGTTCAGGTATGGTAATATAGATATATAATCCCAGCTCTCTGAGTCTGAGGTAGAAGGATCATAATTTCTAGCCCAGTCTGGGCAATTTAATGACTTAGTGAGACCTTGTCTCAAAATAAAAGTAAATAAAAGGACTAGGGATGTAACTCAGTGCAAAGACCTTCCGTTCAATTCCCCATAAATGCAACAAAACAAAATAAAAAACCAAAAGAAAGCCCAACTGCAAGAACTTGAACCTTGAAAGTTGACAGTGGGGACCAAAGTTTTGAATTGTTTGGAAAGAGAACATAAAAAGACTTGATGTAAGGGTGGAGAGCATGTTCTTAAAGAATCTGTGTGGGGTCTTCATTGCACTTTGAGAAGATGGTAACATAAAATGAATTTATTCAGAAGCAGGAGCAGTATCTGGTTTGGAAGGGGGAGGTAGATTATAAGGTTGTAGGCAGATGAGCTACAGATGGCCAACTAAGAGAGACAAGTCTGACATGTATCTAGAAATGGGAATTAAGGACACTGAAGAAGTCACTGGGCCACTACACAAAGCGGGTGTCTCTAAGGCATTCCTCTGACTCCCATGCACCAAAGAGGGTCTCTAGTTTTGGAAAAACTTAAGGATGTCAACATCTCAAATAGGAATTTTCAGGAATTTCAATGTAGCTTGCATGAAAAACAAGCAGTTCTTTCTTGCTCTTGAATGCTGGAGCTCATCATGCAGTGACAATTTGAAATTTACAGCTCAGGCATTTAACATGTTTCAAGGAGAACATTATCATTTGAAAACCCTGCACAGAGAAATGTGTCTGTACTAAGAAGTGACACTATCTTCCTTTTGCAAAGAGACCCCAATCATTTACATTTTCACTTTTGCTTCCTATCTTGTGTTAATTCTGACATTTTCTTCAAATGCAAATTATATTTCTGAAAAATTCTCACATGTGATGTTTTACTTTTCAGAGAGAGAGAGAGAGAGAGAGAGAGAGAGACAGAGAGTTTTCTTTTATTTGAAAGTAGTTCTGTCCATCTCCTGGGTCTTTAACCCCCACCCAGTCTAGTAATAGAAGGCACCAGTTTTATTGGGTTTTACTGCCTGGCAATGCAACTTCTGTCAGAAAATGGCTTCATGAATCTTAAATGGCCGAGGCGCTGGCTGTGCGGATAAACATTGTTAAAACAATAAACAGTGTTCAATATTAACTTCTAAAACCTTAACCTTGGGATTGGGCAGAACTTCAAGGTCTCCAGATACTAGAAGCTCCGCTTCATTACTGAATTTCCACTCTACCTCTCACCAATTGAGAATTCAGTCAGAGTTCATGTAACTCCAATGGCTGGTAGAATAGATGTGCTTAAACCAAGAAAAATTAAAGTTCTGTTACATTTGAAAACTTCAACCTATTGGTCCTAGTTATCCACTGGAGCCTTACCCTAGGAAAGAGGAATAGTGTGCAGTGAATGGTCGTTCATACTTGTGCTTTGCACAGGCACCTGATGAATGAATATGCACCTGATGAATAAATCATATTTTGAGCATGATCTACATCACCTGGAAGCACATCAGAAATGCAGAATATGAGGCTCCACCAAAGACTTCCTGAAGCATAATTTAATGAAATCCTCAGGTGATTCCCGTACACATTAAAGCTTGAGAAGCATGGCTTGAAAGAATTCAGTTAATTGCCTCCATACTCCATTTCTTTTCTGAAAATTAAGATAGTTGGATTTGATAATGTGTGAAAGTTCTTTTCACCTGTAAAGCACTAAAATCATAAATATTGAATTTTTAAAAATCTATTAGTAGCCCAGTTTTAGTAATGGGAAATGGCACAATTTAAAAATATAAAATGATAGGGAAATTTTAAAGTAAACTATTGTTTAATCATTCAATTAGACTATTTTAAAAAGTAGGTTGACCAAAATTATATAAAATAGAATATTCTGGAGAGACCATCAAGAAAAGATCAGGATATAAAATTTAATGGTTATATCTAATACACTGGAGGAAAGGTTAGAAAAATGCCACACTGTCTGTGAGTGGTTTTATATAGTTCATGTGACAGAAATGGTTATTTCTCTTGCATTGAGTCTTCCTGTTCCCATTTCTTAAGTGCATTTAATTTGACAGTAAAAAAAACAAACCAAACACCTCTGTTTTTTGATCCATAAGGATTAAACAGAAGACCTAAAAACTTCAAGTTTTACAAGCAGCCACATCATGAATGTATTAAATCCATCCTTTATTATATTGAGACTACATCCTTCAGGTATTGTCTTTCAAGGCTCAACTCCAGTCTTCTTCAAAGCCAATTTCAATTTTTGTGTGCTCTTAGGTCAGGGACCATGTTTGAATTAATTCTGCATCCTCTTCTGACAAAGGAATGGGCTTAGCTTAGGTACAAAGTAATTGTGAAATGCAGGAAAAAGAGTTAAGAATGGAGAGGGAAAAGAAAGAGAAAGAGAAGGAGAGAGAGGGAGGAAGAACAAAAACATGAAAACAAGCCTCAGTCCTACTTGAACTCCAGCCCCTTTGGAAACCTGCAAATTTTTTTCCTGAACAGATCCAGCTATTAATAACAAATGGCCTTGCATTGTTTGCTCTAGTGTCACGGTCTTACTTCTCCAGTGAGATTTCAAGGACCATAAGAAGAGGAAAACATTCTGCTTCAAAGTACGTGTTTGGTTATTCTTTTCTGAAACAATTCAGTTTGGAAAACATTGCTGATTTCTAATTGTGTAAGAATAGGGTAAGACTTCAGGACTCTTGATGTTTGAGGGTTCAAGGCAGCACCATAAGACTGTATTTTTAAAGTTACAAATAGACCCAAGTGTTTCAAGTGTATGCAGATAACAATAGGGTTTTAACATGTGAGGCAAAAACTGGTAGAACTGAAAGATGAACTAGACAAATCCACAACTAAGAGATTTTTAAGCGCTTTCTTTTCAATAATCAATAGCAAAACTCGACAGAAAATTGAGAACTATATACAAGTCTTTAACAATTCTAATAGCCAATCTGAACTAGTTGATATTTATAAAATACTCAGAGTGACAGAATTCACATTTTTTAGTGCCTATACAGTATTTAACAAAATAGATTACAGTTCAGACCATTAAAATGTCTCAACATATTGGATTAAATTCATAAAAATTATCCCTGGATATAGTAATATTAGATTAGAAATCAATAATAGAGATATGGTCAGAAAAATTCCCAAATAAGTGGATACTAAATAATATACTCGTGGTCAGAGAAAATATCAAAAGGAAACAGATACTTTAAACTGAAAGGAAATGAAAACATAACTGCCATAGTGGATATGGCTCGAGTGTGTTTCCCAAAGTTTTATGTGTTGGAAATTTGGTCCCCTGTGTGGCAACTAGAAAGAGTAGAACCTTGAAGAAATGAGGATGAATGTGAGATAAACAGATCACTGGGTAAGTGGCACAATGCACAGAAGAGATCAATGATGGTCTCGTGGGCTGAGCTAGTACCCGCAAGAATGGGAATTTGAACATAGAGCAAGGCTGATTACTCCCTGGTCTTTGTACATGTGCTGCTGAAGTGAGCACACTCCTTGGTCTTTGGATCTTTGTCTCACCATGTGATCTCTTCCTTTTACATGCCACCATTTTTTAATGTAGCTAAGGAGTCCCTCACCAGAGGCTGAACTGATGGGCCTGCTTTAGTTCTGACATTTACATTATGAAACTGTGAGCTAAATAAATTTTTTACTTTGTGAAGTACCCAGCCTCAGGTAATTTGCTAGAGTATTAGAAAACAGACTGAAACAACAACACATGAAAATGTGTGAAATGCAGCTAAATCAGTACATAGATGGAAATTTACAGCACTAAACACATGTCAGAAAAAGGCAAGTTTTAAATCCTTCTGCATTGAGAAACTAAAAAGAGAAGAGGAATGAAATTCAAAATGAAAAATAACAGTAAAGATTAGCGTGAAAATCAATGAAATAGAAAGCAGAACAATAAAAATCAATACTTTTAAAATCAGGTTTGTTTCCCCTAGCAAAGAGTTAACTGATCAGGAAAAAAAAAATGAGAAAAACAATACAACTAATACAGCAACACATCAAAATGTATAATTAATAAAATGGTTATCAATATTAGAAATGAGAACTAGAATAAGAATGAGACAGAAACAGATTCTGCAGATACCAACATGATAAGGGAATATTATGATACCTTTATAATTATTAACAAACTTAGATGAAATAAGCAAATTTCTTAAAATATATAACTTAGCAAAACTCAATCATGAAGAAATGGATAGCTTCAAATTCATTCATGAAATTAAAATTTTGCACTTAAGTAGTTTTCCACAGAGAAAAAAAACTGAGCTTATACAGCTTCAATGGCAAATAATTCTACCAACTATTTAAGGGAGAAGTTCTATCCAATCTCTTCCAGAGAACTAGAGATGTGATCACATTATGTAGAAAATCCAAAGAAGTTTATAGAAAATGTACCAGAGTTAATAAGATAGTAAAGCAAGGTTGCAGGATACAACGTTAATATACAAAAATCAATTGTATTGCTATATACTAACAACAAAAAATATAAAATTCAAATTAAAAATACTAGCATAAAAATATAAATTACTTAGGCAGGACTGGGATGAGTGTGAGATACAAGAAGAATTCACCTTACTCTCAAATTTGAGAGGACACCAAAAACTTGATAATCAAGATAATGATATTTTAAGAAATATCAAAATTAATGCAAAAATGCATAATGAGTACAATATCAAAAATTTTTAAATAAAGATAGGATGTGTTATTTATTTTGTGATTCTGCATTTATGTGCAAAGAGAACAGGTATTTCCAATCAGCCAGCAGTTAGAAGACCTATATACTGAAATTTATAAAACATTCTGGAGAGAAATTAAAGAGCACTTAAAATCTAGAAAAAGATACCATGTTCATGAATCAAAGGATTCGTTTTTTTCCCAAATTGATCTATAGATTCAATAATTCCAATCAAAGTCCTAGCTATTTTTCTTTTTTAGTAGAAATTGATAAATTTATTCTAAAACTCAAAGGAAAAGGCAAAAGACCTAGAATAGTTAAAACAATTCTGAAAATGAAGAACAAAATGAAGGACTTTTGCCACCAGACTTCAAAACTTATTACAAAATCACAGTAATAGGCAATGTAGTATTGGCATGAAGATGAAAGAGGCAAATATTGTAGATTCATGAAACAGAGCAGGGAATCTAGAAATTGATAACTTTTTACAAATGTGCAAAGATTCTTCCATGAAAGGATTGTCTTTTCAACAAATGATTCTAGAACAGTCGGATATTTACATGCAAAGTGTAAAACTTTAAAAATCAGTTTTATTAGTTCTCAAAGTAGTTTAGAATAAAAGCCAAAACCATAAAAATCAGAGTTTTACAACTTCTGTTATAGTGAGACAAAGATTTCTTAAACATGATATCTAAAGAATGATGCATAAAATAAAAAATATAAATTAGCTTTCATCAATATTAAAAATGTTTAGCTGGGGATTTGACTTAGTGGTGCCACTGCCTGCCTTGCAAATGCAAGGTCCTGAGTTCAATCCCGGGTACAAAAAAAAAAAAAAAAAAAAAAAAATATATATATATATATATATATATAGTTTATTCTATGAAAATCTAGTTGGGAGGATAAGATAATCCATAGCCCAGGAGAAAATATAAGAACCACATAACTAACAATGCCCCTATATCCAAAATATAAAAGAACTCTCAAAACCCATTAATAATAAAATAAATCCTCCCCAAATAGAAAATTGATAGTTCAGCAGACTTCACCAAAAGTGATATGGAGACAGAAAAGAAATTTGGTATCATTAGTTAATGAGATACCACTGTACACCCATTAGAATGGCTAAAATACAAAAGAATAAGTATAGCATTTTTGGGATGCCAATGGAACACTTAAACACTGCTAGGACCCATGTAAAATACTACTACCACTTTGGAAAACAGCTTGATATTTTTATTAAAAAACTAATCACTTACCTCAGATCCAGTCATTTGCTCTTAGGAATTTATACAAGAGCAAAGGATTGGAAAGTGTAAAAAAATATTTTAGGGTTGTGAGCCAAGATGTTATTCACTGCCTTTGCAGTCCACAATCAACCACAGATCACAAGTGAACAAAGAAATCCATGAATGTTGTTATGGCTCGTATCTAGATGTAACCCCAAAGCCTCATGTGGTCACAGGTGGGGCTTTCCAGAAGTGGCTAGATCTAGGGTATGTGATGTTGGGATTAAGGATGTGATGATGTATTAAGGGTGCCATGTTGGGATTAATTGTGCCCCACTCTGGGTGTGAGTACTACTCACTCAGAGGGCAGGTAGTCTAGATGGAATATAAGGGACAGAAAGTCTTGCTGCTGCTCCTGCTGCTCCTGCTGCTTCACTGCTTGGTGCTTTGCTGCCTTCTGCCTGCCATGAACTGTTTCTTCTCTGTGATGCCCCTCTGCCATACCACCCTGCCTTGGAGCCAGCAGACTGGCTCATAGAATAATGGACTGAAACCTCTACAACTTGTGAGCTGATATAAACCTTTCCTCCTTTAATGTTGGGTATTGGATATTTTGTCTCAGCAATGAGAAAAGTAACTAAGACAGGGTGGTAGTATTTGGAAGCAGTACAAACAAGCCATGTTCTGTCACCCCCACACAGGCTCCCACATAAAGATGTGACATGAGTGCTCAAGAGCAGCCTCTAACTGGAAACCACCTGAATGTCTACCATCATATGAGTGGATAAACAGACTATAGTATATCCATTCAATGAGATAATACTCAGAAGTAAAATTATGAATTCCTGATACACACAATGATAACATATTGGATCTCCAAATAATTATGCTGTATGAAAGAAGCCAGATCCACACACATACTTTATTCATATAGGATTACAGAAATACACACTCATTTCTACTGAGTGAAAGTAGATCAGCAGCTGCTGGCCGAATGGACAGGATAGGCAGGAGAAGGTATCACATGGGTGTGGATTCTTTGGGGAGTACTCGATGTGTGTGTTATCTTGACTGTGGTACTGATTTTATGGAGATATATATAGATAGATATACATACATACATATATATATATATATACACACACAAAGTTGGTCAAAGTGTTCACTTTGAATATGATCAGTTTAGTGTATGTCAGCTACTCCTCAATAAATTAGAAACAAAATTCAACAGACCTGGACAGTAGGAGGCAGGATGGAGCTGGCCTCAGTAAGCAAGGAGGCCTCTGAGGGCTCTAGGACTTTCCATCTCTCAGCTCCTATCTTTCTCCAGACCAGCTTCAGTCTCCAAAACTAATTTTCTATGCAAAAGCCACAAGGTCTGGCTCTGCTTTCTGGAAAGACACAGAACAGCCTTGTAGGGAGGGCCATGAGATGACCCAGAAGGGACATGGGCATAGAAGGCAGGTAAGCCTGAGTGACAGTAAGATCTCCTACTTGCTTGCCTGTGATATTTTGGGTTTGTAATCTGGAAATTTGCTTGTTATGAAGATTAAAGAAATGAGTGGAAGCCGATATGTGCTTGCTGTACCTACCACACAATATTCTTTCCTGCTTCCTCACAAACCAACAGTGTAAGTCCAGATACTCCCGAGAAACAGAATCAACAGGAAATGTAGGAATAGCAAGAAATTTAATTTCAGGAATTGCCTCAGGCAATTACGAGGGCTGCCGGCAAGTGTCAAATCTAGAGAATGGGCCAACAAGACAGAGATGAAAGGGGGTCAGTGCTGATGTTACAAGCTTCACTCTGAAAGGCAAAATTTCTTCTTTCTTAGGAGATCTCAGTCATTTCTCTGAAGGTCTTCAACTGACTGGATGAGGCCCACCAAATAAGAAGGATCATTCACATGACTCAGAGTCTACTAATTTAAATGTTAATCACTGTTTAAGAATACCTCACAGGGACATCCAGATGTGTGACCAAACAACCAGGTACCATTACCTACCCAAATTGACACATGAAATTAACTATCATTCCAACATTTCAACTATTTGAAAAAGAGAATGTTAATGGTTGGTACTATTCTTTCCCAAAGCTAAATCTTTTCACATTCTTCTAATCTGTGTACTAACTATTCAACTGTTTTGCTTCCAGTTCTTAGTTTTCACATACTTTTCTTTCCAGTGCCTCAGAATTTTCTCCCCAGTAATATGAGGCCCAAACTCCCACATGTATGAACTTCATTTCCTTTACCTCTTGAAGTAGCCTGGCCCTTAGAGTTCAATTGACTGCTACATGTAAAGAACTTGAACTTGTCATGAAGTACCTACAGATTTTTAAGTCAAAAAATTCTTTTCCTTCCATTAGGGCTGGACAATTTTATGAGACCTCAGAAAACAACATGAGCACTTGGGCTTCAGCTATGGGCCATTTGCCATAAACCAGAATTCATCAGAGCCAAAGAATTTTAATTCGTTCACAATAAGGTTTAGTTGTAGCTGGTAATGCTGTGACTGGGTTGAGAATTTAAATGTCTTAGAAGAGGTAAACAGGTTGCAATTTCATTGCTTCCAAACATGTGATGGCCTCAGGGGCTTCTGATTTATTTATTTTTTAATAGAGTGCGAGGCCATAAACCCTTCCTGCTAGCAGGCTGGCAGGCTGTGCACAGTTGTAGAGGCGCCCTAAGTGCAGTAGGGGCAGGTATGGGGAAGCTGACTGAGCCCCTGTAATTAAAACCAGGCTCAGCAAATGCTCCTGATTCCAAGGGTCACATCTGATTTCATCTAAAACATTCTTTTTGGTCCCCTTTTAACCCAGTCTTGACTTTTGAGCATTTGCGTTATTACCAGAGTGAGGGTGAGGGAAAGAAGGGTGGGAGATGGGGAAAGAGGAATGCGACAGAAAACTTAGGGGCTCTGAATAGGGCCTGGCTTGGAATGTGATGCCAACTGGACATTCGAAGCACAGTATTGGTGAGTGTGTTACATCTTGTCTATTTCCCAAATGCTTTCCTCAACACTTTTTAAAAACTCCATACTTTGAAAAAGGTAAGACTCAAGATGAGTTATTTAATAGGCCTACCCCTTACTGTAACTGAAATCTCATATCCAACTCCTATCATTTTCTAATGAAAAACATACTTTGATTGTTATTCACTTTGGCCAACATATATTTCCATATGTTAGCAGATTTTTAAATAATGCATATATCATCTGTTGAAGTTTTACTTTGCCTTTAGTTGTATTTAGCTGTACAGAGCATCAGTTTCACTTTGGAGGAATGATTTGTTCAGGACCTAAAAGATCCACGTAGTGAGTAAAGACTTTTGCTGTTCAGTCTGAACCGGCTTGCAGGCTCCGGGCTCTGCTGGAGATCTCCAAGGGACCCTGTTGCAGTATCTAATTTGATTAGAGGGGTGGGGGTGTAGCTCAGTGGTGGAACTCTTGCCTAACGTGTGCGAGTCCCAGGGTTCCATCTGCAGCAACACAAACACACACACACACATACACACAGAGGAATGCACATGTTAATAAGAGCTTACTATAATGTGAGAAACTGGTGTCACTTAGGGACAGAATGTTTTCTGAGAAATGCACTTGTAGGCAGTGCCATTGTTGTGTGAGCATCATAGACACCAGTGTACTTGCACAAGCATAGATTGTAGAGCCTACTACATATGTTGGCCACATGGTATAGTCTACTTATTGCTCTAGACTACACACTTATACACCAGTATCTAGTGGTCTGTCACTGACTAAAGTGTTATGCAGCACAGAGTTCTGTGTCAGCAGTTCATTTGCCCTGCAATCCTCCTATGTTTCCTAAGGACTTGGTATGTGTTTCTGCAGCAACATTTAGTCTAATTGCATTATCTTTTATACTTCTGCATATTTTTATCCATAACTTAGGGAGGAGAAAGAGGCAAGAAATTTAAAAGTCCCCATTTTAATCAGTCAACAAATATTTACCGAGCATCTATGCTGTGCCAAACAGTGTGCTAGTGTACAAAAGGAGAGAAAAAACAGGACACACTTTCTCTGTCTGCCTCAGTTTCTCAACTGTACCATGAGGTCCAGGCACTGGGTTGCTGGTAAACTGACTCTCCAAAAGTAGGAGAATAGAAGCCACGACTAGCATTTGCTCATTTCCAGAGTGTAAATTATCCCCCACTGGCCCGTTTCAAACTCTAGTCAAAATGGAACTGCACCCCTCTGATCTGCCTCCACTGGGTCCCCCCACAGTCTCTTGCTTGGAGGCTACCTTCACCTCCTCTACCCACCTGCCCTTTGCCCACACAGACAGTAGCATTCTTGGCACATTTAAGGCTACTCATGTCTTTTGGTGGAATGAATGAATTTTAAATGGGAAATGAGCATCCTGGATTTTGAAGGTTAGCTGATGGCTATGTGGAAACACACTTCTATCTATAAACTCTGTAAACTCTTTAGATCACCTTCTATAAAGGCAGGAGCGTTTTCTCTTCCTTTTTGGTTCACATACTTCAAAAGAAATGGCAGCTCCATCCTTATTTCCCCTCTCAAGTCCTCCTGAGCTGGGCACACATGGCATGGGCGGAAGTGCGGTCGGTGGCTTTAAGGCTTGCCTTGTGGTTTCCTTATCTTAAAATCTAAAACCAAGCACTTGAAAGAAACTGCACGAAAAGTAATGATCCTCAAAAATGAACGCATTGTACCAGCAAAGAAGAAATTTAATTAGCCACCATAAGAGCATCATTCAGGTTTCTTTTCTCTTTTCCTCCTTTTAAAAATAAGTGCAGTGACTAAAAATCATAGGTCTGACTGTCTTAGTCCCTTGAACTCTATTAACTGGGACAGTATGTGGCGGGGGTAGAGAGGGCTCTAATCTCTACATCTTAACTTTACAAATAGCCACGTCAGACTTAAAAATATAGAAAAAGTACATTTCTGTTAATTTTAACATGTTTTTTGCTTTTTAAAGGACACATAAAAATTGTTCATATTTATGGGGTCCTACATGATATTTCTACACATGCACACGTTGTGTGATATTCAAATCAGTAATCTTATCTTTCTCTTCAGTCATGTTACTTTTTTGTAATGAAAACTTGAAAATCCATTCTTTCAGCTTTAAAAAATACAATAATTATCATTGTAGACATTGTGCAATAGGGCACAAGATCTTATTTCTTCTCTTCAACTATAACTTAGCACCTGTTAATCAACCTTGCCTCATTTCTCCCTCCCTGTGCTTGCTACTTTCTTGTTGCTGGGACAAAATACTCAATACCCACAAGTTAAGAAGGAGATGTTTTATTTTGGCTCACAGTTTGTTGGGGTTCAGTGCATTGTCACCTTGGCAGAGGAGAAACAGCATAGCAGGCAGGAAGCAGAGAGGGATCAAGAGGGGAAGAGGGATAAGCACTGTTCTAGGCCACACCCACAGTGACCCACCTCTTCCCACCAGACTTCACCTCCCGACATCACACCCAGGTGTAAACTCATCAGTGAACTAATCTAGTGGTGAGTGTCACACACCCATGGTCTAATCTCCTCCCAAAAGCTCCACCTATGAGCACATGAGGCTTTGTGGGGACATCTAGATATCAGCCACAAGACTCCCCCTTACTCTGTCCAGTCTTGGGTAACTACCCTCAACTTCTATGAGCTCTACTTTTTTTAGATTCCACCTGTGAGGGAGATCATGTGGTGGTTTTTTTTTTGTGCCTGGCCCATTTTACTTAACATAATGACCTTCAGTACTAAACATATTGTCACAAATGACAGTATTTCATACCTTTTATGGCTAAATAGTATTCCATTGTATATATGTACCATATTGTCTTTATCCATTCATCAGTTGGTGGACACTTAGTTTGTTTCCATTCTTGGCTGTTGTGAGTAGTGTTATAATAAAAACAGGGGTGCACTTGTCTCTTTGAAGTAGTGATGTCACTTCATTTGGCTTTATGCCCAGTAGTGGAATTGCTGGATCATATGGTAGCTCTAGTTAATAGTAAAGAGTTTTTAAATATCCCCTTAGAAAGTAGAAAGTTGTCAAGACACAGGAAAATAATACAGTCAAGAGTTTGAACTCTGCTAAGTATATGGGCTACTTACAGCTAGTATCTTAGTAGCTTTGGATTTATTTCCCCATGTCTTCATAATGGCACTTCCAGAGCCATTCAGGAAAGGCAGAGGGATTAATCTTAGAAGTGGGGACTCTGGGATTTCCGCATTCGAAGGATGTATGTAGAAATGGTGATAAGGGGATATGACCAAATGTATCTTTGCATTGGAACCCAAAAGATTGCAGGTGGATTAGTGGAAATGAGTGGAAATAGCCTTGGTCTCCATTATTCTCAGTAGCTGCAGTCGCGGTTGGCTCCTCTGTCCTCCACCTGCCCCCTCAGACTTCCCTGTTGTGACTTCTCTTCTTCAAGGCTGCCCTTGATGTCCTTCAGCGATGGGCTGTGTTGCTTTGTTTAGGAACACACAGTGATTAGCAGCGAGGACAGTAGGTAAGTTATTTAAGCCAGTTGAGACTCAGATTCCTCCTCTGTAAAATAGGACAAGGTAGGCCAGACTTTGAAGGTTGTTTGGGCTACTGAGTAAGACAATGAATGGGAAGTTCTTGGCCTAAAGGCAGACTCATTTTCATTGGGAAATTGTGAGGAAACTACAAGTAAAGTTTCAGAGCAGGACATTGAAGGTCCTATTTGAAAATAATTTGCAAGAGCAGGTGTGGAGGAAGGCAGGGGGATTTGGCAAGCACATGAGACTGGGGGAGCATTTCTGGGGAATACCTTGCCTGCCCCCTTGCGTCTCTATAAGCCTGAAGGATCTATTCTCCTAATGCTGCTATCAGCTGTCAGCAGTCCTAAGCTAACTCACCCATGGCCACTCCCCATCCCCAATATGTCTGCTAGATTTAGGGATGAAAAGGCCTAGCCCCTTACCTCAATTTGGGTTAACTCCAAAGGGCCATCCAACTCACAGCTCCTGTGGTGCAGAGGCCTGTTTGGGCCACACCAAAGCCCAGCCTTTCCCTCTGTCCCCTTCTGCTTTTTCCCTCTTCCCCACTGCCGTGTTGATCCTACTGAAAAAGATATCCCACAGAAAAAGATACCCCAAAGAATGATGGCTTAGGATGCCAATTAGGGAACAGTGAGGATAGCAGATCCCAGCAGAGGTTTTCTCTAATGTCCCCTTACCTGCCAAAAGATGCATCCGGGAAAACCTGGGTGATGGGAAGAGGGAATAAAGGTCTACACATAAACTGTCACCTAGTCTGAGGCTGCTACCTGGAAGATTTTTATCTGTGGAACAAGACAACTTTCATGCACTGTGAGTTTTCTTCCTTACCCTCCCATAACCTGTTACTGCCTTCTCCAGAAAGCCCATATTTGTTTCTGTAGCTCCAGTCATCTGGCCCTTTGTGGAGTCTTGGATTTTATGAAGCTCCTGTGTGTATGCTTGTTATGTCTTCCCTCCTGTTAATCTCTCTACTGTCCATTTATTCCTAAGACTCAAATGATGCAATCTACAGAAGGATGGGAGTATTTCAGTCCCTTGCAGTCCCATGAGTTCTCCCTCACAAACTTTCTGCTCAGCTTTGCAGAAGCTGCTTCCCAGAAAACCCACCCTGTGATGGCATTCAAAGCAGATGGAAGGAAGAAAAAGCCAGGCAAGGTTTCAGAGGTGACCAAGTGGAATCTGGTATGAGAAAGACACTGGCAAAGGGCCCAAAGATTGCCTCTCACTGTCTGTGCTGAGCTTGTTGTTGCAGGAGAAGCTACTGTGAAAAATAAGGAGTGCCTGGTTCTCCCTGGCCTCTGTCCAGAAACCTCAGGGACAGAATGCCAAGGTTCTTCAACTGCATAGAAAAAGGGAAGCTCAAGACCACATCTCCTCCTTCCATTGCCACAGATTTCTTGCAGGAACATCTTGATTGCATGAAGTCATGAAACCTCATGGCACATTGTCCATAGACAATCAGTATCCTCTCCCTTCTTTCCTTCCTTCCTTCATTTCTTCTTTCCTTCCTTCCTTCCTCCCTCTCTCTGTCTCTTTCTCTCTCTCTCTTTCTTTCTTTCTTTCTTTCTTTCTTTCTTTCTTTCTTTCTTTCTTTCTTTCTTTCTTTCTTCCTTCCTTCCTTTCCCTCTTTCTTTCTCTCTCTCTTTCTTTCTTTCTTTCTCTCTTTCTCTTTCTTTCTTTCTTTCTTTCTCATTTACCAGTGCTGTTTTTTGATGTGTCCTCAGAAGTTTATGGTTGGAAAGTTAATTCCTTAATCCAGCAGTATTGGAGGTTGGGTCAAGGGAGCAAACCCCTTATGAATGGATTATTGTTATTCTCATGAGACTGGGTTAGCTATCATGAGAGTTCACCATCTTTTCTTTCTTCCATATATGCCACTTGCTGTTCTGCTTCCCACCATGAGTTGAAACAGAAAAAGGCCCTTGCCAGAAGCTGACTAGATGCTGTGCCATACTCATGGACTTCCCAGCTTTGAGAACCCAAATAAATCTCTTTCTCTATAAATTACTCAGTATTGTATTGCAGACGAAGATACTCAGTTTTATTGAGGTACAATTGACAAATAAAAATCACATATATTAAAGTTGTACACTGTAACATTTTGACATATATATATATGTAAATGATTACCACAATCAAGCAGATTAACATAATTCAGTTTTTGTGTGTAGTGAGAATATTTAGTATACACTCTTTTAGAAAATTTTAACATATAATGCATGTTAGTAAGCACAATCATCATGCTGAACATTAATTCTACAGAATTTATTTACTTTAGAAGTGAAAGTTAGTGTCTTTTGATCAGCATCTCCCCATTCTCCCATAACCCCAAACACCTTCTGGTAACTACCATTCTACTCTCTGTTTCTACTCTCTGTGAAACTTTAGAAGTGAGAGCATGTAGGTAAGCATGCTAGATAGAGTCTCTTCTGTGATCTTCAGCCTGGATCCAGCTACCCTTTGCTGAATGACCATGATTGACTAGACAGTGGAGACATGATGTGACCTAAAGGGGGCGCCTCTTCCCTCTACACGTTCATTTTGCCTATGTAAACAACTATTAAATAAACCTCAAACATTCCTCTGTGAAGATATTCCTGCAAGAGCAGAACTGATGATCTACTTTAGAACTGGAATTATTAAAGTAATGTATAATGATCAAACAAGCTCAAATATAAAGAGATAAACAATGAAAAGTTTCCCTTTTACTCTAGACTTTCTTAATCCACTCCTCAGGGATAATTACAATGATCAGTTTGGTGTCTCCTTCAGGAAATTTTCTCTACATATTCAAATACATTTGTATATATACATTTTAAATATAAATGGTTTTTTAATATAATGTGGTAATATGTTTTAAACTTTTTATTGCTCCTTTTAATTTATAGAATATGTTTCACTGCATATAATAAAAAATAAAAGTCAAACTGTGCTGTAGAAAAAACAGGATTTGTTGACTTACATAACTGGAAGGTCAAGAAAGATCTTGGTTTAATGTTGATTTTTAAGTCAGTGGTTTAACCATATTATCAGAGCCTGGTTTCCTTTTCATTCTGCTCTGCCCTTCCTGGTGTCAATGGTAAAGCTAACCACTGCACTAGGACTTGCTAACCTCCCAAGTACTAAACATTTTGATGTCATTACCTAGGCAGAGAAAGAGGGTTATTTCTTGAAGTTGTGTCAGAAAAACCAGAAAGCTTTATTTTAATATTTTTTTCCCTGGATCCTCAAGATAACCATTTTTTACATCTCACTGGCATGAACTGGGTCATGTATCCCTATGAGAACCAATTCCTTTGGAAAGAAGTGGGGTTATATGAATTAGTTAGGTTTCAATCAAGGGCAGATCTATCCTATAGCCAGGGTTATAGTCATCATTTTTCAAGTACATGGGCTGTGAGAAGTAGGTATGGCTATTTAAGCAAAAAATAAAATAACATTACTTAATGTTATGTTATGCACATCTTCCCATACTGCATAGCTGGACCTATTTTCTTTGCAAAAATAAAATTGTCAGTGTAGGGTTTAATTATGTTGATATAACATAATTTATTTAGCCAATTCCCTGCTAATGGACATTTAGGTGATTTCCAAGACTTTCTTGATATGTAGCAATGCTTCAATGAATTCTGTAATGCATTATTGCATATATATAGATCACAGATATATCTGTTGGCTAAATTCCCAGGTAATAGGTTTGAAGATTTAATCAGCCCACACATAGGTACCAAGAATCCAATCTATTCCAGGGGTATAGCCTCCAGTATAAACTTTCAGGAATGGTAGTCAGATTTTACTATTGGATTCATCTGGAACAGGAGCTGCTGTCTAATTGAGAAGTTGCCATATAGATGGCAACTCTTTGAGTCAGATCATCATGGAGCCATGATCAGGAACCATGACAAGGAAGCCACTCCTACTACTGCACCAGAATTGCCCTGTACCACTAGAATGAATGTCATGTGTCCTGCTTTTTGACATTCACAAAACTAGTGACCACAGACACAGCCAGGAGCAAACCACCAGCCTCCTTTATCCTTCCAAATCTTAGGCTGTATTTCTGATTGATGAGATCTAATGTATATTGAAAATCTTACCTTCAAGAGAGACTGGGCAGTGGCTAACTTACTAGTCTCTAATGTCAAGTAGGCATGCTGGGAAGAGAGAGATGCAAGCCCATCTCACGAAAAGGGAATATGCATTACTAATTGTGCTAAGTCTTGCCAAAATTCTCAAACAAATTTATTTGTAAAAGTAAGTTCTCTATGACCACAATGATCCCCACCCAACTTCATCATGACTATAGTAGCTTTTCATTACTGTGACAAAATACCTGAGAATAACAACTTATAGAAGGAAAGATTTTTGGGGTTTGCTTTCTAGGGGCTCACAGTTTCAGAGATGTCATTCCATAGTTGGCCAACTCCATTACTTTGTGCCTATGATAGAGCAGAAACATCTTGCTGGAAGGACATGGTAGAAGATAGGTATTCACCTCTTGGAATCCAGAAAGCAGAGAGAGGGAAAGCATCGAAGCCTGTCAGTGGGCTTCTTCCTCCTTCTGTTTTTGTTCCATCTGGGCTCCTTCCTTATTGGATGTTGCTGCCCACATTCAAGGCAGGTCCCCTCCCCCAGTTTGCCATCCCACATGCCAATCATCTCTAGAAACACCCTCACAGACACACCCCAAAGTGTGATTTTCAAATTTCCTAAGTGTTTCTTAATCTAATCAAGTTGGCAATCAAGAGTAGCCATCACATAGTCCAAAAATAAACCTTCAGAGCCTGACTCTGTTAAGAAGGGTGAGGTGTTCTCAGATGCAGCAAAGATGCAAAGTTAACAGGAAATATAAGCTGCATGTCTAGAAAACCAAGACATCATCTCCACCAAAGACATGTGAAGATGCAAAATAAGCTCCTGGTCTATTGTTTGGCCACTGCTGAGCTTTTCAGTGGGCCACATTTTGTATCAGTTCATCCCTGCATCTCTCCAGGGAAGCAGATATCATCATCCTCAGGCTGGAGAGACAGACAGTGCACAGGGAATAGTCTCAAAGCCTGTTTGTTTTAGTTGATAGATACCTATACTTACTGGTTATTAAATATGTTGAAACTCACTCTCAGTCATCCTCTTTTGTGTATTGGGGATTCAACCCAGGACCTTCATACTGAACTACATCTCCAGCACACCCCTGCTTTTCTTAAAAAGTTTAAAGCAGGGTATCACTAGGTTGCTAAGTTGCCCATGCTAAGCTTGAGCTTGAACTTTCTGCCTCAGCCTCTCAGAGTACTAAGATTACAGGCATGTGCTGCCTGTCTAGCTTTCATCCTTATTTTAAAGATAACAAAAATGAAATTCTAAAACATAAGGTCAAGGGGTGGAGCCCAATTTTGTGTGCTTTCGATATTGTTTTGTCTACCATATTCACTGCCTTTCTACTGAACCAGATAGTAGTACTAAGATCCTCATAGTATATTATATAGTTTTATGAGGGCTCTGCTTTCAAGCCACATTAAGACACATTTTTAAATACTGACAACCATATTTTCTGGGATAAAATTGAGATACCATTTTGTGGTACGTGGTCCAGTAGAGCTCAGTGGGCAGTTTGCATAAAAATACAGGGCAAGAGCCATCTCTATTATTCTACACAAACCACCCCTCCACAACCCCAATCTCTGCTCCTCCAGCTCAAGCCCTTACATGGCACACATAGCCTTTGCCCTTGCCCAGATTTATGGATGAAACACCTTTTCCTGAAGGATGCTGTGTTTTGGAGCCAGCTCAAGAAGGCACTTTGATAGGGGACTCTCCTCTGACATCCTCAGAGTTATTTACCGCCTTCTGTCTTATAATTTTATCCCTGCCATACTTCTACATAAAGGTATAATAACCTGTTTTCATGTCCTTCATTGAGCTGAGATTTCTTAAAATTTATATCCTCATCGTTTTTGCATCCTTGGTACCTGGCATATAATGTATAAATTTAGAGGGTGTGTAAGTGATTACTTGCTTTTTCCAAGTAAAAGGCTAAAATGGTAAGGTTTGCAGTGTTATCTATTTTCTCTGTTGTAACCAAAATCTTGTACTATAGAAACCCAGATATATTGTCAACTATTCTAGGACCTTCACCAGTTTCTTTGCATGGAGCAGAGAAAGAAATGCAGTGTAGTGTGATAGAGTCCAAATTTCAGTGTAAGAAACTACTGGATTTGAATCTCAGCTCTATCATTTGCTACTTTGATGACTTATCTTCCTTCAACCTTGTGTCTTCAGAGGTAAACTGAGGCTGGTGAATGCTTACCTCATAGGTTAGTGCCAGGTTGAATGTACAGAAATTACCCAGCAAGATGCCTGCCACTGTGTTGTCTAGCAATGAGAGCAGAAAGAATAAAAGGAGGACTAGTAGCATCTAATTTGAACACAGCATTTTCACACTTTTCCCCCAGAAGAAGAAAACATTAGGATTTCTTTCAGGTTTTCATTTATGTTAAAAGGACAGGATTTAAGAATTGTGGTTAATAGGCATAATACATAGCTCATACATTTAATCATTAGAAATAACCTTTCCAAGAGCCAGCAACCACTGCCTGTCTTTCCAGAGGGGAGCTAAGCTGCAAGAAATGGATGAGGATGTTTTTTCTCATCTCCACCGCAGCTTGTTGCTACATAGAGTCGCTCTGGGAGGTTAATATCTTGATCCTTGGATAAAATAAAGATATAATTCATAAGAAACAGGAGCACAAATGGAACCACAGCTGGGTAGAGAGCAAGGCAGGAAAATATGTGAAATAGAGAAATCAAAAGCTGCATGGAACGACATATGCTGTGAGAGAGGGACTGAGGACAGAGTGCTGGCAACTCCACCACCTGGCGATGACTTTGGGGAAGCCACTTACTTCCTTCCAAGGCACTTTTTCCTCACCTATACAATAGACATGGAGAAGAAGAGAAAGAGTTTTTCTTATCTAGAATGGAATCCTGTAATAAAAGACAGATTAACAAAGAGAAAAACAAAGAGACAATTCTACTAACATGTATATTTCAGACGTACAAGGGATAATAAAAAATATAGTAATGTTTGAATTTAAAAAGAATTATTACAATAAAAGACATATTGCCAAGGGATAAGTGTGTTTGAAACAGCAGGGAGTATTTTGAAGTGGAATTAATAGAAATGTGTCTCTTATTGTGATAAAGTTTTAAAAATATAAGCGTTCACTATACATTTGATCGCAGTTCCTACATAGGACAAAACCAGAAGGAGTAATTCTCAAAGAGATGACTGAATTCCAGTTTATACAGCATCTTCAGCAAATAATCATGAAATATTAGAGAAGTGACAAGACAAATGAAGGACACTGAGTCTCTAGGAGCCACAACTCATCGGAGGGCAACTAAGTGGCAGACAAAGATGCTGAGTAAAACTGGTTAAGGTACGTATGTACCTCTGGAGCCTTCTCCACAGTCTGAAGCTGTCCTGAGAGGTTTTCCTTTGTTCTCCCTGGCCAAGAGGGTGTAGTGGAATTTTTCTTTATCTTTATAAATCTATGTCTTGCTTTTAGGTAAATAGATGGAGGCAGACAGTTTTCCTGTATCTATTTATTTTTAATTGCCTCCAGCTTCATAATCCTTCATGTTTTGGCTGGCATATTCTGGTCTCCCAGGCATACCAATTTCCATTTCTTGTGCTTCATAGAGATTCACAAACCACCACTCAGTTTTGAGGAATTTGATATTCACAAGGTTAAAGGGCACTGACCAGACCAGATCCATCCTTTCCCTCCATGGCATATTGACCGGAGTCTTTCCATCTTGGAAGTAAAGCAGGAAAGGTGATATGTGAGCTTCCTTTCCAGGGACAGGAAGTAATTGAAATATAAATTGAAAAACTGATATCTTATGCTTCTTTCAAGCTCTATATATTTGTCCTGAAATGTATAAGATCTCTAAAATAAAACACATTTTAGGAGCTTCAAATTTAAAAATGAGTATATATCATTGTGTATATTATTTTTATTGAAAAGAATAAATATTTTATTAAACCTCTAGTATTCATTTCAATTTTTTCTTTTTGTTCTCTCTCTCTCTGCATTTCAATGCATGTGATTATGTGCCACTATAAATGCTTCATATAAATGGTTCATAGTATGAGGATATTCTTACATACACTTATATCATCAATCCTCACCACAACTTTACAAATGGGCATGGAAGCCGCTCTCACAGATGAAGTCATCAAAAGCCAAGAGTTCATGGTCACCTCTAAATTCAGAGTTGGCAGAGCCAACTGTCACACCCAAGATGGGCAGGACCCTAACTGAGAAGCAGTATTGCCTCATGGCCTCACTGTATCTCCCAGAAAGAAGCAGCTCCAAAGGAGGCCAACCTGGCTGTCAGATGAGCCAGAGCACCAGAAGTGAGGCTGACATTTGCACTTGATCATTTCAGTTGTGGAAAGAGCAGATAGAGCTGGGTAGTGAGGATGCATTAACCAGGTGAGAAAGGCTGGGTCAGAAGAAGGAATCCAGGATGCTTGACAAGAACCCCAGGAAGCAGACAGCCTTCCCGATGGTTATCTCATCTGAGACCTTTAGCTAAGAGTCATGGAATCATAGAACTGGACTGCAAAATACTGTAGGCAGCTAAGTCAGATAGAAATTAATATACAATCAAAGAGGGACTGGGCCCTCAGAAAGTCAACACAAAAAATGAAGAAATCAAAACTGTGGCTGGAGGTGCATCTAAGAAAGGCCAGGCCTCAACATGAAGATCCAATGGCCAGGTTTACATGCATCCCTAGGAGATAAGCAGTAACTTAGCACCTCCTGGTCCAGGAAGTCCAGCCAGGCATCGGTTGCCCAGGTGGGTGACTGGAGCATCTAGACCTCTCCCTTTCCAAAAATTTCTTCTTTCCATGTGCCCTTGCTACATCACTCACCTTCCTATTGGATCAATTTTAGTTAAGCAGCCTTACTTGTGATCCTATAGGTCAATTGTAGCTTGATCCCCATTGTCCCTAAGTTGTGAACCTGCAGTATAAATTACCCCTGACAAAGAAATCATTTTTGGAGCCCTTCTAAAAATCCGAGAGCTATTCTTCTTCCCCTTATTTTCATTAAAATTCTCCTAAATTCTTCCTTTGATTCGAGACTCAGTGTTGTGAGATTACAAACTTGATACATTTGACACCTAATAGGTCAGGAGTTGTATTTTTCCTATATCAAAAGTTTCTGTTATTTAGAAAATAAAATATAATGAAAACTGGTGCATACCTATAATCCTAGTACTCTGGGAGGCTGAGGCAAGAAGATAGAAAGTTTAAACACAGCTTGGGCAACATTGAAACCTAGTGAGACCTTGCCTCTAATAATAATAATAATAATGATGATGATGATGATGATGATGATGATGATTATAGACTGGGGATGTAGCTCATTGTGGAGGCTCTGGGTTCATCCCAGTACAGAAACACAAACAACAAATAAATAAATAAATAAATAAATAAAGCTTCTGCTATAGCTGAAACAGTTGGACTTTTCAGTCATTTAATTGCGCTAGGCCTGAGCAGAAGTGCAAATCTGCATATAGATTGGGGAGAGCGGTAGAAAACATTTTATTCTTGGCTTTTATTCCTGGAATTTTCTCCCTTGGCCCCATATTTGCTGATTCCTTCTTTTCCACCCAAAAGCATCTTAGGGAAATGAGGATCCATCTCCTGGTGCAGGTGTTGGTGACTTGCGCGTGACAAACAGATCCTTCCTAAGTTTCTTAGGACTACGTGGGCACTTGTGAATAGCACGGGTCTTTGCAAAAGGAAGCTTAGATTTTCTTTTTTTTTTTAAGTCTTTTATTGGTACATTTTAGGTATACAACACAATTACATTTCTCATTGGGAACTTGTACCTTTATATGATGCATCTTGGTTCTTATTTTTTCCCCATTCCTAGCCCTCCCTTCACCCCCTCCACCCTTCCCTATTTACAAAGACTTTATTTCCATTTTTTCCATTTCTCATCATTTTTCCTTTCCCTTCTTTCCTTTCCCCTGCCCCTCCCACTACTCCTACCCCTTTGGACCTTTTCTTCCTATTTTGCATTATCAATTATTCATTCTAATCATTGATACATTTTAGGTACACAATATAATGACATTCATCATTGGAAATTTGCACCTTTACATAATCTCTCTTGGTTCTCATCTTTCACCCTTGCCCAGTCCTCCCTTCAACCCCTCCATTCCTCCCTATTTACAAAGATTTTAGGAACCTTAGATTTTCTGCATTTCAAGGCTGACCACAGAAATATAAGCTGCTGTTCCTGGAGAGTCGTTACCAATGTGCTTCCCACTTCCTTTTGATCTCTTCCCAGCATCGTTCTCAAAATGCTCACCTTACTTGAAAGTAAGACATTTCCGTGTGATTGTGAACAAACTATTTTTCCTTCCTGGTTTCAATAAGTCTGGGAATTAGGTGCTGGAGTGTCAGGGCTTCCTCACATACTTTTTTTAGCTCTGTTAGGGAAATTTATGGAAGACTGAGTTAAGATTATTGTTAACTAAAACCTAGCAGCAAGCTTTGGAAATACTCTTCCCTGGTTACCCAACCACTTGCTAGGAGAGAAAAGTTCATTTCCTAATTCCCAAGCCTGAGCCCAAGTCATGACATGAGCCTAAAGGGAAAACATCCCCCAGGTCACTGCAAAAGTCTCCAACCAGAAAGCACATTGTTTTGTTTAATGTTTCTAGGAAGAAACCTACTCATATAATATTTTAAAATATTCTTGATAGATGCCTAATCTACAAAAGGCAATTACATCTCTAAATTTTGTTTTCCATTTGATGAAATAAAGTGTTCTTGGAAAAATAAATGATTTCTACCAAAGCAGGACACAGGTGATGCCCTTTAAGCTTGCTTCCTTCAAATAACCCCTTTAATAGAGTCTTAATTTGGACTGGAGAAAGATTCTAAAAAGTTCTGCAAATGTCTGCATTGTATGTGTGCACACAGAACATTTTCCTCAGGGCCAGAAAGCTTTTAACGGATTTTAATAGGGGACTCTACCCCTAAAAGTTTTATCTTAAATGACTAATGCAGTACTGAAAAAAAACCCTCCTGAGATGAAATTGGCCTGCCCGGATAACTGATGAGACTTCAAAAGGAGAGGGCAAATGCAGGGCTTCATTTAATAATCTGTCTTCAGTATGACTCACTCAGTCAGTCAACAAACATCCAACAAGTACTCCTTTAGTGTAAGGCATGAGACTTAATTGTCTCCTTTAGGAGTCACAATCATAAATGCAATTGTTAACTGCAAATTACCCAGCCCCTTTCAAGAATCTGGCTGTAGGACAGAAGCCTAGAGTCTTGCAGCTCCCAGGGGGATGCTGCATGCTGTGTGATGAAGTGTTCATTAGTTGATTTGTGTAAAGTGCTTTGAAGATCTAAAGAACCAGGGTGCTGGGAAGCATCATTAACCTCCTCAAACTTTCTTTGTCTGTCTTTTATGACCAGGAATCTTGTTGGCCTGTGATAAGGGGCCCAAGACATGGGCTCACTCTCCAGTACTCCTTGTCACTAAGCCGACCACCTGAGTAGGCTGGACTGGTTTTCCTGGAGAAATGGTAAAAACTGGATTCCCCTAAGAGGCTTAGTTTAGAACAGGGGCTTCGGGCTACTGAGCACAAGTGTAGCTTTTACACAGTGGTGCCTAAAACAAGTTAAAGCTAGAATGCTTGGTGATAAGTTAAATTGGAAGACCTGTAGGCTGGGGCCCCAGGCATTTGGGAGACCAGCTGCTAACCCTGGGATCTTTGTGATCTAAGGATGCCCAGGAAGCAAGTGCAAGGGGCAAAAGCCTCAGGGAAAAAACATTAAGAAATTCTTACAGCCCCCCGCCATGGTTTTGCTCCTTGTGGTTTCAGTCACTCAGGGTCTGAAAATGTTAATTAGAGGCTAGTAGGGGTGTAAGATCAGTTCATAGACCACTACTGTGCAAATCAGTGTTAGTGTGATCTGAGAGACAGGAAGAACACAAAGGAGGTTAGGAAATGGGTCTACTGCCTTCCAGGGACTGAAGCAGAAGTTTCAAGAAGAGAGTGGTTAGGGAAAGAGTTGCAGCAGGTGGCAGCCCACCTTCGCTGAATCCTCCCCATGTGCTCCTGGAGCTAAATCTCTTGCTGAACCATCTCAGGCAATGGATCTTAACTGCTGGGCAGAGTTGTGGCTGGTGATGACGGCCAGGGATGCCTGCGCTCCAGGGGAAAGGCTAGGATGAGGGCCTGGGGCTTCTGCTCAGCTCCCTGCTGCAGCTCTGTCCACCTTGCAGGACTCTTTTCTCCATTCCTTACACAGGAATGTGAACTTTTGTTTCACATTACTATCATTACAAACATCCACAAATGTATTTCAAGGCCATTAAAAAATCATTACAGTCATCCTCCTGTATCTGCAGTTTTGCTCTCAATGGTTTCAATTATCCATGGTCTGAAAATGTTAAATGAAAATTCCAGAATTAAGCAATTCCTAATTTTTAAACTGTGCACTGTTCCAAGCAGGATGATGAAATCTCTGACCATTCCACTCCATCCTGCCCCCTTACAAAGGCCCCTGTGTCACCTGAAGCTTAAATAAATCTGCAGGACCAAGCAGAGAAAAAACCCATTCCATCACTTCAATTTGTGCTTCATCATTAACTCCTATTTACTTTTTTGCCAGAGAGAACCAGGTTATCCTTTCCATAGCACTCTAGAATATATTCAGAGGCATTCTTTTCATGTATTCTTTTCCAAGATTAGAATGACAGATAACATGGGACCATGGTCTCCTCCAACCCCAGGGTTACAATCAGGGTTAAGTAAGTGACCTGTGTAAAGCACCGGGCACCATGGATATGGACCTAATGAGAGCCTCCCACCACTAAATGGCGCTACCTGCCCTAAGTCCCCTCCTCACTCCGCTGTCCTCCCTCTCAGCATCTGAGCTCCAATCGCCCTGCCTGACGGGATGTTCTGTTTCCTTCTGACCTCAGTGGCTCAGTGGACCATTACTAGTGTAGAGGAGGAAACCATTTTCCTTACCCACCACTGGCTGCAAGGCTGGGGCCCCTATAACACAAGACAGATTGACAAGAGATGCACACACATTTTTAATACATTTTATGTGACACAGGAAACTTCATAAACGGGCACCCAAAGAACCAGATATTTTTATGCTAAATTTTCTGAAGAAGAGGATAGTTGTAGGGAGGTATGTATGACTGCAGATGAGGGAGGGCGAGCTAATGTAATAAATGAGGGCGCTTAGCAAGATTTTCTTGCTCAGATTCTTCTCTGTATCCCTGTGACTTCAGAGATGAGGATGTTCTTTCCTCTGAGTACATAGGGATTATCTCTGGAATGAATGTCTTGTGATCTGCTTCAGAGGAAGGTCAGAGACTTATGGTCTGCATTGGTGGAGACACACAGATGTTCTTCTCTCTAGGGTCAGGGTGCCATGTGTTGGTGAAGTGCATCTTGAATGCCGTCACTAGTCCGGAGTCTCTCTGCTCACCCCAGCTCTAAACTAGTCCTAAAGTGTAGATGGTTCATGGTGGCCTTAATGGTTTGACGTGTCATGTCCAAAGTTACGTAGTCACATGGAGCAGGTAGTAGAACTCGGGACTCCTCATTTCTGAAGCCAGGCTGGGTAACTGCATTTCCTCTTTCCATTCTCTCTGGGACCTCAGGATGCCAAACTTCAATCCCTGTACTTTGTGTGAGCTGCAGTGCCAAATACCTTGACTCCAGGTACAACTTTGAACATGCTTTGAGTCTGAGTTTCAGCTCAGAGACTTCTGGGCCTGAAAGTCACCTACATTTGGGGGGCTTTGGTTTTTGTGTTTTGCTTCTTCTTTTCCTTAAACCAGTGGAATGCTATGAAAAGGACAGCATGTCAGCAGTATCCCGGACCTCATAGCTTTACATTTATTTTGCTCTTAAGTATGCTTTGAGGAATTGGAGAAAATGCCAATTCTTGCACTGCAATGCAACATATGTGATAGATGCTTCTTCTGAGATCCCATATGCTTCATATTGCCATGGGAAAAAAAGCACTGGCATGGAAAGATTTTTTTTTCCTATAAATTTCCCTACAGACTGAATTGGATTTCTGTTGGTTGCTTTTACAGCAACACTGTGTCATCAAGGAAGGAGGGAAAGAAGAGTGGGTGAGGAAGAGAGAGAAAGAGAGGTTGGGTATTAACAAATCGAGTGGTTCTTAATGCACAGCTGGTACTAGACAGCAGTGTGTTGGGGACACAGCACCAGAGTCTCCTGGTCCTGGCTCAGCTAACATATGAATGACTAGCCTTGGAATAATGGAAAAGCAGGGAGCTTAGCAGCAGGCAGCCACAATGCCTGACACGGTCACTCCTCAACTCTGAATCTGAGCAAGTACATCCAGTAGGTTTTGCTTATATGATTTAGTGATTCAAACATATTTTCTTCTTCTTTTTCACATTGTGGTCTGGCTGGTCCTAGTAGGACTCTGTAGTGCAAGGTGGCCTCACTTACATAGTGGTTGGAATGATGTCATGGTGATGATCTAGCCACATGGCTCTTGTCACCCAAAAGCTAGCTCCAGCTGGTTCCTATGATGGTGATCATGGGACTGCCAAGAAGTCTTTCCATGCCTCTGCTTGTGTCATATTGTTAATGTCCCCTGTGGCCAAAGCAAGTCCTACATCTAAGATCACATTCAAGTGGTGGAGAAATATATTGGTGATCTTGCTGGGAGGGGTTTGCAAAGTTATACTTCAAAGGGACAGGATACAATGTACTACAGAGGGTAAACTATGCTCTCTGGCCTAAATGCCCTAAAATGAGTGAGCACAATCCACCCATTAGTTCACATTGATCATGTCAAATACGAATTATTGATTGGTATGCCACCCCAGCCCACCTGCTCTTCCTTACTCTTTTCTGTCTCACTAGGTGGCACCTTGTTCACCTTCTAGCTGAAAGTAGAACCCTTGATAAGACTCCCGAGTCCTCCTTTCACCTGTCCTTGGAGTCCCTCATACCTGAACTATCAGCAAGAGGGATCAATAGATGTGAGCTCTGAAGGACATATTGCACCTATCTGCTCCTTTCCTTGCTTCTGCCTTTTTCCCTGAGCAAGTCTGACCTTCCCTCTTCCTGGAAGTTTCCCCTGAAGATATTCACATGGAATCCTCCTGGTCTTGCCTCAAATCCACCTTGATTATCACATAGTAATTGTTAACTCCTCCAACACCTGACGCAGCATACCCTATCTCCTAATTTTAGTTTTGCTCCTTTGTACTTATCACCAAGTCATTTTTAAAAAGTTTTTGTCTACTCTACCAAAATTCAGTGCTATAAAGGCAGGGGCATATTTGTTTTTGTGGCTCACTGTTGAATCACCAGTTTCTGTAGCAGTACCTACCACATAATTAGCAATGTTGATTTATTGAGTGAATACACAAGGAAGATTTTTAAGGAGTATATTTATCTCAGTTTGAACAGTGGTTTGTTTCCTGCTCAAAGACCCAGAGGCATGTAATTCAGTCATAAAGAGTCAGAAAAGCTCATCAGAGAGATGAATTGGAAGACCTAAAAGGTCAGTAGTAACACAGAATAAAGGAAGATGGCAGAGACAGAAGATAGAGCAGTAAACCAAGTGGGCAAATAGGTGGCTTACTGGATATAGACAGACCAATTTGTACTAAGTTTTTGTAATCATAAAGTAGGTTGCACTCATTTTTAATATGGTGATTACTATTGGAGTCTTCAGGGAGATAGGGGTCTCCAAGTGTTCCTAACACATAGCAAAGAGTCATTGGGAGATGCAGGGTTCCACGGTGTGGAGGGCTGACAACATCCGCATGTATTTGTTGTTGTCTCCATATTCTGACTCACGGAGGGTTTTGTGGGCCCAACTGTATTATGACTATTTTAACCAGTGTTCATTACAGTACTTTCACGAATGGACAAAGCTCTTGGAAAGAATCCTGCAAAGAAATCAACTTGCACTAATGATAATGCTATTAAAGCAAGCACAAAAGAAAACTAAGAAGACAGAGCTGGTATTTCATTTCCTCCTAAAAACAATGACAATCTAATCAGAGCAGATAAGATGGAGGAGGAGGTGGAGACAAAAGTATAATTGTCAAGGCAATTGGAAAAATAAATCTTCATCAATTATTGTTAACCATCCTCAACAGATTATGCTTAAGCTATTAGCAAACTTGTGGTATGAAACATTGTGTTGAATATAAAACATTGTTCAATGAAAATTTTATCTTATTTTAACTTCTTTTTTTATGGAGGTATCATTTATGGAAAATAAATTGCACCAATTGTGTTTGGCTTAATTAGTTTTGAACAACTGTACATAATTCTGTAATAACCACTCCATATAGAGATATTTTCATCAACTCCCTAACAACTTCTCTTACCTTAAATCAACTATTTTCTGACTTCTATCATCATAGATTACTCTCTTTTCTAGTACTTTATATAAATGTGATTATGTCCTGTATATCTCTCTCTCTCTCTACTCACACACACACATATGACTTTTTTCTTCAACATGTCTATAAATTTCATTTGTGTTTTTCTGGTAGTGTTTTGTCTTTTTAATGCTAAATAAAGTTTCAGTGTATAATTAGCATTCATCTGTTTATTAATAGACATTTTGGTTGTTTCAAGCTTTTACTGATTATGAATAAACTGCTATGAACATTTTTGTACACTTTTTAGTAGACATTTGATTTTATTTCTCTTATATAAACACTCAGGAGTAGACTGGCTGGGTCCATAGGTGACTTTTTAACTTGATAGGCGGTTTTAGCATTCTAGATTGACCCTAGGGACCCTAGGCCCCTGTCTTACAGACTTCCCGTTCCCACTTGGCGATATTATGAAGTAGTGGAACCTTTAAGGGGTGGGACCAAGTTGGGGCCGGGCCCTCGCAGGGGCTTGTGGGAGAACGGCCCCTCTTCTCATGGGTTGCTCTGCAGTCAGCTCCTGCCCTGCTGTGCTGCCGGTCGCCCCAAGGCTGAAAGACAGAGGACCCATTGTTTATGGACTGGAACTCCAAAACTGTGAGTCAAAACAAACATTTTCTCTTGGTAAATTGGTTATCTCAGACATGTTTAATCTTATAAAGAGCTGTCTGACACAGTTGCTGTTCATTCTTAACTTTCATCTTCATTCTCTCACATTATCAGTTTATTTATTTATTTTTGGTAGCAGGACCGAACTTAGGACTTTGCGCTTGCCGGGCAGGCACGTCGCCACTGAGCTATATCCTCGGCCCAGTATATTTAATTTTAATCATTACTTAAAAAAAATTTTTTTTTAATTTTATTAAAAATAAAAAAAATTGGGCCAGGGATTTAGCTCAGTGGTTCCACTGCCTGCCTTGCAAGAGGAAGGTCGCTAGTTTGATCCCCTGTACCAAAAAATAAAATAAAAGAGAAAAGAAAAGAAAACATTTTAAATTATTGATATGTGTATTATTAATAAAATTATTAATATTACATTCATTAATCATGGGGAATTAGTATATAAACATCATATCACGATCTTTTTTACTTTTCCTTCCCTCCCCTTTCTCTAGTCTCCCTCCATCCTCAGATCCTCTTTCTATCTCCACAAAGTCTGGCTCCTGTTTCCTATCATCTGTCTTTTGTTTTGCTACTTACATTATTTATACTTACTGAGTTTATATATGTTGAATAAGACTCCTAATTTATCAAATATATATAAATATACACATATATCTATGTAAATATTCTCACCATCTGTGCCTTAAGTGTTTTCTTAACAATATCTCAGTATTTCCTGATGAATAGATTTTTATTTTGATGAAATATGACAGTTCATGATTTGTTTCTTTTCATGATATTTTATTTATTTATTTATTTATTTATTTATTTATTTATTTATTTATACTTTGAGATGATTTCTTGCTATGTAGTACAGGCTAGCCTTGAACTCACTATGTAGCCGGGGGCTGGCCTCAAACTCAGAGCAATACTCCTGCCTCAGTGTCTTGAGTGCTAGAACTACAGGCATGGGCCACCATCTCCGGCTAAACTCTTTGCTTATTACAAAACTGCAAAGATTTTTCTGCCTTGTTTTCTATTAGTAATCTTGCTGTTATGGCTATTGTATTTAGATAGATGATTAGGTTGAAGTATGTCAATTTCTTACATTTAAACTTTTAATCTTGAGATAATTGTAGGTTGACATAGAGTTGTAAGAAATAACACAGAGAGATCATGTGTGCGCTTTACCTACTTTTCTGCAGTGGTAGCATTTTGTAAATCTGTAACACAGTGTTACATCCAAGACTTTGACATTGATACAGTCAAGTTGTAAATTCTTATCACCATATTTTGCTTTTATAATCATATCCACTTCCTTTTCACCCCACCTTCTCTTTAATTTCTGATACCCAGTTATCTGTTCTGTTTCTATGATTTAGTCATTGCAAGGATATTGCACAAATGAAATTTGTGCACCTCTTTATTGCTGAACAGTCTTTCATAATATGAATGTAACATTCAGTGTTTAACCATCATCAGGTGAAGGTATCTGGGTTGCCGTGTTTTACAAATAAAGCTGCTGTAAACATTCATATCCGAGTTTTTCTGTGACCATAAGCCTTCATTTCTTGTTGATAGCTGCCCAGGAGTGCAAGTACTCAATTGTGTGCTAGTAACTTGTATAGTTTTTAAAAGACGTTTTTGTGATTATATAATTTTATACTCCCACCAGAAATATATCAATGATTCTGTTTCTCTGCATTCTTGCCTGCATTTGATGTTGCCACTATTTTTTATTTTAACTTGAGACATCTCCCTGTAATTTTAATTTACACTGCCCTGATGGGCAACAATTTTGAGCATCCTTTTATGTGCTTATTTCTTTTAATTTTTTTCTGTTCTTCCCTTCCTCCCTCCCTGGCTGCCTGTCTCCCCGCTCCCTCTTTCCTTCCTTTCTTCCGAGGAGGGGGTTTCTCCATGGTCTAGGCTGGTCTCTAATTTGTGATCTTACCTCAGCCTCCCAAGTAGCTGTGATTACAGGAGTGCCACCATGCATAGCTCATGTGCCTATTTGCTATCTATGTATATTTTTCAATCAAATGTCTTTTGATTTATTTTGTATATGTTCTGTTTAGATTGTATGCTTCTCTATTGTTGAGTTTTGAGAGTTGTTTTTTTAAAAAAATATATTGTAGATGCTGCTCTTTTGTCAGATACATGATTTGTAAATATACTTTTGTATTTCTTTTTCTGGTCTTTTTATCCATTAAACAAGGGTTTGAGCAGAGAAAAAGGGTGTAACTTTGCTGAATTCAAATTAATCAAATTTTCCTTTTAAGGATTGTGCTTTTAGTGTAAAGTCCAATAACTATTTTCCTAACTTTAGATCCCAAATATTTTCTCTTATATTTTTTCTGGGTTGTATAGTATCTCAGTTCATTCTAGAATCAATTTTGAGTTGACTATTGACAGAATCATGTGATTTTTCTTTTAAAGCCTGTTTGTTTGGTACATTCTGATAACTAATTTTCAAATATAGAGACCCCTTTATATAATTAGAATAAATTCTACTCTGTTATTGTGTATAATCCTTTTTATATATGGCTGAATTCAAATTGCTACTATTTTCCCAAGAATTTTTGTGATTATTTCCATGAGGAATATTGGCCTCTATTTTTTTCTCCAGCACTGAGGATTGAGCCTTCTAAGGCCTTGCACAGAGCTACATCCCAAGCCCTCTAAAGTTTTTGTTTTGTTTTGAGATAAGGTCTCCTGCTAATTTACTGACTTGCCTCAGATTAGGCTTGAAATTGTGATCTTCCTGCCTCATTCTCAAAGAATGCGGAGATTGCAGGCAGGTACCATTGTACCCAATTTGTAATTTTATTTTTCTTTACTGTCTTTGGTTCCCTATTGCTAGCTTTATAAAATAAACTAAGCATTATTTTTCTTTCTATGTCTGAAGTAGGCGTTCATTCTTCTTTAAATATTTTAGGAATTCCACAGTGAAGCCATCTGGGTTTGAAGATTTTCTCCTGGTGTTTTTTAAATTACACACTCAATTTCCTTAATAATTTAATTTATCTATTTTATACCAGGTTAATTGTGGTAATTTGTATTGTTCAAGGAATTGGCCCATTTTATCTAGCATGTCACATATACATGACTATAATAGTTTATAATGTTCCCCTATTATATTGTTGACGTCTACAAAAATCTGTAATATCTCTTGTTACATTCTTGATGTTGGTAATTTGTGTCTTCTTTTCTGTGTCAATGTTGTTAGCTTTATGGAAGTTGTTTCTGAAGAA